>NC_134529.1:4784466-5084466 GCF_027942865.1 Odontesthes bonariensis | reverse complement strand
GATCTTTGGTCAGAGATTCTGGTAGCTTAACAAATTAGGCCGACTCAGTGATGGAAGATCAGCTCTAAGATATTTGATTCTAGATCCCAACGAGCTGAATCTTCTTGTGATAAATTTAAGAGACGATTGATTGTGTCCATGTGTGACCAACTGTCGCTAATATCTTTGCTGAAACTGCTTCTTAAACCAGAAGTTGGAAGTTTGGAATTGCAGTTTTCAAACATGGACACAGAGAAAAATATTCAGTGCGTTCTAATTTTTTTCCCCCTATCTGGCACAAAAAGTCTTAAAATAAGAGCCTGTCAGCAACACCTAATGGCATCAACCAGGTTCTTTTTACATAATGCAGCAGATGCACAAGAAACTATTCAAGAACAGTTCAAATCCTGGAAAGTTTTAAGCTCAGAACTCTGACTCATTTTCTGACTCAAAGTTTTCCACCTCTCAATGCAAGTCAGCAGAAAAGGAACAAGGAAGAATCAGCAGAATAAAAACTAGCCACAACTGCTTAAATACTAGAATTAAAGAGGTGCTGAAAGTGGATAATCTGACAACGGTTCCGGTCAAAGAGACCACGACAGGACCACACTGGATAATCTGTGAATTTAAAACGCATCAGAAAGATGACAGGATGATTTGATCAAAATGAAAAGAGCTCAGAGACTCACTCGGCTGCGTCTCTGGTCTTTCTGGTCACGGCGTGAATCACGGTGTCCTGTCCTGAGCCAATGGCCTGCTGTCCTTCTCCTCTGGTCATGTTCTTTGTCTCCTCTTCTACCACAGTCCCCAGAGAGTTCTCCACATACTGACGCAGATACTTGACAAACTCATAACTGAAAGCAGAGCAGTAACCAAATCACACTTAGTGCACAAATACAACAATACAGCTATTTAAAGGGGTAGTTCGCCTCTTTTGACATGAAGCTGTATGACATCCCATATTAGCAACATCATTTATGAACATTTTCTTACCCCCTGCTGCGTCCTGTGAGCAGAGTTCCAGCCTCGTTTTGTTCATAAATGATATTGCTAGTATGGGATGTCATACAGCTTCATGTCAAAAGAGGCGAACTATCCCTTTAAGATAACGTCAGTCTGTTTGTGGGTGGCCTTACTTATGGAAGTTCTTGTCAGTCTCCTCCAGGTGGAGGAGGATCTCTTCAGCACATTCAGTCGATGGTGCACAAGAGATCTTGTCGTTGATGCTTCTCAGAAGCTGCTTGAGGAGAGATTGTAACTCCATTTCATCTTCAGCCGACAACTGAGACATCTCTGCTGCTGGTGTGCACAAGACATGTAAAAAAATATCATAATGTGCTTACAAAATGGTTCTCAATGCTGCTTCATTGCAGTGTATTATTCAGAGTAAGGGGCTTGGAAACACAGCCATTGATGGAAGAATTTTAAGAAAGTCAGGACATTCATGTGAACTTAATCTAAAAATGAAATGAGTCAAAGAGCGAGACGAACACAACTCATTCTACCAAATAACGATTTAAGGGGTAAAAAAGTTATGGTTTGGAATGGTCATGCCAATGGACATGTAGTAGAAGCATGTAGATAATGTGAAGAAACCCACCAACATCCCAGGCATGAAGCCCTACCGACACCGAGATGAAGCTGAACAGATGGGTTCACATTAAGACATGCACATACGAACATGATTAATGTCACAAAAGGAAGTCACATCAGACCCCAAACACCAAAAATTCACCTGTTTGTGCCACTAAGGAAAGTAATAATGGACCATTTTCCTCAGTAAATAATGATTGCATTTCATTTTGGTTGATTAGGTTATGCTCTTCAAATTTATAAGAAACGGAGAAAAGTCAGATTGTTTGTTGTTACTTCAAGTGTGAGTTTGTTTTATGAGCAAAACTTAAATATTATCAATCTACTGAACACAAAGTTGCTATAATCCTGCTTTATCCGCAGCAAAAAAAAACAAAAGAACTGTCCCTCATCGTGAATAAATAAAGAAAAGATGACGGGAGAGTTCCCACCCCCAAATCTGTCATTCCATTTGACTTATCAGAAGCAGTTTTCTGCACATTGGTTTTTCATATTTATTTTTCAGTGTGTGTTAATTATGTTTATCCCCAACAGGTGTGAGAATTGGCTCCGTTTCTGATGAACCAGGCGTCATGGGTGACTAAAGCGCTCCACATGCCAGTTTACAAGCAAATATTCAAATAAACACCTAAAAGGCATGACTTACTTTACGGTGCACACTCAAACCTATTTATCCTGGAGCTAAAGCCACGGGATTTGGGCTTTCTGTAGTTAGCTTGATGCTGCCCAACGCATCGCTGAGATGCAGCTAACTGTTGACAAAATTAGCCAAAAGTTAACAAAATAGCGGCTATAAAACTAAAATTCTCAACAATGCTTTAATCACCGAAGTAAATATTAAGGCACTGTGTGAAGAATATAAAAGAAAATCACCCTTTTCTGTTTCTGGTAAACGTTGTTCATCCAGAGTACTTGCCAGCAGTTGTGTCTCTATGGAAACCTCTACATCATTTTACAGCGGTGCATTGTGGGATATCCAATATACTTTCACAAGGCCACTCAAGCGTCGGAAATATGGACTTCACACCTAATAATTTATAATGAGGGTAACTTGTGGAGTAGTATTACATGTTTTAGACCAAAAATCAAAAACTTTTTGATATTACTATACCTGTTTACTGCAGTGCCAATCACTTGGGATCCCAATTAATTTAAATACGTGTTATTTTGTATTTAAAGCTACGCTGTCCGTTTTTTTCGCATGCTTTTTAAAGCAGCAAGCGTTGTTCTAACACTGTCACGTGACCCAATGTTTTGTTACTTTACCGGGTGCTATAGCAGACGTCCCGAACTGTTTAAAGGCGTCTATTAGCTTATTTCGAAATTAACTTTAACGAAATGTTTCACTCTCACGTCTGACTTGCTAGTTAATCTCGCGTTTCAAACGTTTTATCGTATGAATAAGTTTTAACTAGCTGACTAGCTTCAATAGTGTGGACCATGGCGGCAGTGGACAGCTTTCAGTTTTTGTTCAGAGAAATTTCTCGGTCGTGCAGCTCCTACTTTGAGACCCTGGCCCTGGTTGGGGCTCTGTACACGGCCAGCAGAGCAGTAATCCTGCTGAGTGATTGTTGCACGTTGGTTAGGGTTCATTTCCTACCAAGGATGATCCCATGTAGGAAGCTAACCCAGAGCTATGGGGACTGGGCTGTAATATATGGTAAGAATGGACACAGCAGCTTAACACATTACTATTACATCATTATTCATGATGATATTAAGTTAAATTAATAGGGCAGCTAATATGAAGGGTAGTTTTGCAGGGAACCGTGACATAAGGGATATGAAAAGAGCAAGTAAACAATATAAAATTAATTTGAATCCATCTGTAGGATGTCAATAAACTTCGAAAAATGGACACAACAATTTTAGAGCCTAAGCTAGAGTCTGTTGGTTGTTTGTTTCTTCTAACCAGTAGTCCAAAACCCGAAATGAGCTACGGTTATCACTACCTATTTAAGTTTAAATGTTAGTGTTTCAAAACTGAAGTAAATGTCAAGAAAAGATTCAGGTGGTCTGAGGAAAGGCCAAAGACAGAAACCACTGTTGGATGAGCTCTGAGCCCTCAGGCTGCTCTGCATGAGAAACCGTCATCACGCCACCATGATCCATACAGCCACATGGGCTCAGGAGAAGCTGGGAGAACCATTTTCACTCAACACGGTCCACCTCTGCATCCAGAAATGTGAGCTGAAGCTGCACCACACCAGGAGGAAGCCATATATCAGCTCTGTGCAGAAACACGGCCCAGTTCTCTGGACTCCAGCTCGTCCCAGATGAACAGAAAGACAGTGGACACGTGTTCTGTGGGCAGATGAGTCCACGTTTCAGCTGCTTCTGGGAAAAACTGCTGAGAAAGAGCATCCAGGCTGTGATCAGAGAAAGGTTTAAAGCCAGCGTCTGTGAAGGTGTGGGGGGGCATCAGGGTCCATGGCAGGGATGGTTTCATCTGTGTGAAGGTGCCACTGATGCAGAGCTGGATGTTGGAGTTTTGGAGAGACAGATGCTGCCATCAGGGTGACGTCTTTCCCCGGGAGGTCCTTGGTTATTTCAGCAGGACGATGCCAGACCTCATTCTGCACGACTACCAGCAGCTTCATACACACAGAGTGTGTGAGCTCCACCGGCCTGCCTGCTGTCCACATCTGTCCACATCTGTCTCCTGCTAAACATGTACGGAGCATCATGAAGAGGAGAACCAGTCAACAACAACAACCAGGGACTGTTGAGCAGCGTAACTCACCGCTGAATGTTTTTGAGTGTTGCTGCACCAAATTCCAGATTTGTTTATACTTTCTAATTGAAAGAATGTTGGCCAGTGAAGACGCTGAAAATAATTTCTTTGAACTTGTATCTGTTAAACGGTTCAAAAGAATGAACAAAGAAAGTTTTTTTTTTTTTATGGCATTTTATGAAATATCCCAACTTCCTGGAAATGCTGTTTGTTGCTCGTTGGAGCCCGTGTGTGCTGCCATGCTGAAACTATCAGTGCTTATTCTTTCTTGCATGCCACTGATAAAAAAACTTCTATCTTCTATCCTGTCAGGTGCATCTGAACCTGTAGCCAAAGCCTATGCCGAGGAGCTAGCCAGGCTTGGCATCAACATTATCTTTGTCACTCAGGACAACGCTTCCATCAGAGCCACTGCTGCAGCCCTCTCCCGAAGCTACGAGGTGGAAACTACTGTCGTCTTAGCTGATTCGTCTCTGGGCCATGCGGCAAGCAAGCCCATCAAAGAAGCAATGAGGGGTAAAGATATCGGCTTCTTGGTGAACTGTGTGGATGAGTCATTGACCTCCCCTCAGAGCCTGATTGAAGTGCCTGAACAGGGCCTGTGGGATCAGGTCAATAAAAACGTTACATTTGCAACTCTGATGACCCGACTGGTACTGCCAGGGATGGTGGAGCGCAGCAGAGGGGCTGTCGTCAATATATCATCGGGTGCCTGCTGTAGACCCCTGCATGGAAGAGTGACACTCACCGCCTTCACTGTGAGACAGAGCCGTTCCCTCCACAAATACTTATTCACAGTAGAAGTTTTGTTAGAGCTCATTGATTGATTTTAAAATAGATCTGTTGACGTTAGAACCTCCTCAAAACAGTAAAGTTAATTATTTTCTAAGTGACTCAACACTGAATATGAACATTTATCACAGTTTTCCCAACATTTCAGGGATATATGGATAATTTCTCAAGAGCTCTTCACCTTGAGTATAGCAGCAGAGGGATCTTCATTCAGAGTCTGATCCCTTTCCAGGTAATCGCTCGATGTGGATTAAGTTCTACATGTTTGACCTCACTACCTGTTCTGGTGCCACAAAGCGTTGAGATCTTGCAGCTCCCGTTCCAATTCTCGACCTTGTTGGAGATTTTCATAGAAAATGTTCCAATTGTTCACAGTTTCATTCATAAAACTCCAATAATTGTTGCTCGTGTTTGCATATAATGAATTTTCATGACAAAACCATCTCACTGTCCTCATATCTTAACATTTAACTTGTTTTTTTTGTAGTGTACACTCTTCATGTATGCTTTTCTTTTTAAACTCTTTGATTAAACGGGGTTTACACAGTAAATTAAGCTTATTGTCATTAGGACACAGTTGAAATCATCCTTCTTATGTCACCTCAGATCGCTTCAAGCGGGCAGCAACCATCCTCATCGAGAGAGGGTTGGTTTGTTCCGAAGCCAGAGGTTTACGCTCGCCACGCCATCTCCACGCTGGGCGTCTCCAACAGAACCACGGGCTACTGGCCTCATACGCTGCAGGTTGGTCCAAATTAAAACATGCTACCTAAGATTTTTCATAAGACACATCTGTGATCCAAAGTACACGGAATACAAATACAGATGTTATCTTTATGAAGAATCTCCCTCTTAAACTGGATTTTTATTTTTTCTTCTTCACAGTTTGGACTGATGAGATGTATTCCAGAGTGGATTTGGGTCCTCGGATCACGGGTGCTCGTCAGTGCCAGCTAAGAGCTTAAAAGCCAGTTATTGGATCTGGTTACACGAGTCATGCTGAGTTTCAGAAATCAGAGATTTCTATCTGCTCATTTGGTGGAAGAATTCTCCTGAAGTCTCCTCTATTTCTCCTCCTGAATGTTACTAGAAAAAAACAACAACATGGTAATCAGGCTCTTTATGGTTGCCAGACATACGCTTACACCAAAGGGACAGTTCGCCTCTTTTGACATGAAGCTGTGTAACATCCCATATCAGCAACATCATTTCTGAACATCTTCTTACCCCCTGCTGCGTCCTGTGAGCAGAGTTCCAGCCTCGTTTTGGTGTTGATGAAGGTAGTCCGGCTAGTTGGCTGGGGTTTAGAAAATAAAGCGTTTTGCTTCTCAAAACAATATGCGTTCAAAAGAGTAATACATTTGCATCACAAAATCGTTCTCCAGAAAAAGTCAGACCTCACAATCTTTTGGCCCTATTTTCTCTCTCTTTGTATCACTGCCTGCTGCCGACACCGCGCCTGTTTCACGGTGTCTGCACTGCGGTCTACACAGCAGGCAGTGATGCGAAGAGAGAGAAAATAGGGCCAAGCGATTGTGAGGTCTGACTTTTTTATTATTTTTTTTTTAACGATTTTGTGATGCAAATGTATTACTCTGTTGAACGCATATTGTTTTGAGAAGCAAAACGCTTTATTTTTTAAACCCCAGCCAACTAGCCGGACTACCTTCAGCAACACCAAAACGAGGCTGGAACTCTGCTCACAGGACGCAGCAGGGGGTAAGAAAATGTTCATAAATGATGTTGCTGATATGGGATGTCATACAGCTTCATGTCAAAAGAGGCGAACTATCCCTTTAAGATTGTAAACTTGACTGTCATCGCTGGGGCATAACAATCTGATCTCAGTGTTTCTCTGATCATAACTTGGCTCGAAGCAACGAATGTCACAGGACAATCTCCTGCTTGAAGTTGTGTTAAAACTGAATGTATAATAATTTATATTCCATGTGTTTGAAAAACAGCAAACAAGCCTAGAAGAAATCTTCACAGTCTGCAGTCTGCGTCCATAGAAATGATGGAAAAGTGTAACAGATAAGCAGTAAGAAACAAATTTAATGGACCTACTTATTAGTCTTAACTCGGTCCACGTTTGACCTACTTCCTGTGTGATTTGAGTTTAACTAAACAGCTTATATTTAGCAATATTTAGTCAGTTTTTACCAGCGCATATCAAGTCAATATTTGCCTAAAATAAATGAAAAAAGAGAGTAAAAGGTTATTAAATTATGTGTGTGTTGGTGTGAAAAAGCTACAGGATGCAATAATAGCTTAAAAACATGGCGGCATCAGTGAAACGTAGAGATTAAAGGTGAAAAAAATAACCAGTATGCACCTGAACACATTCCTGCACTGTGATTACTGTGTCTGTAGCTTATCAGCAGGGTATTATACATTTTTTATTTAAGAGTGTTTACAGGCAGATACTTTGTGTGTGATGATGAAGAGTGAAAGCTTTTGAAGGTCTGCTCACTACGAGGTTCAAGCATCGACTGGGGGGATTTTCCAATGCAGCAAAGAGTGAGATTATGGTGTTCTGTTGAGAAGCTGCAGCTTTGGAAACGATGGTTAAGTTATTTCTCTAAAATGCTAAATGTGTCATTGTAGTCCAAAGGTAATAAATCTCTTCTTCCATTAAAACAGCAGTGTCCTGCTCATTTTAACTGTCTGGTGTGACTGGTTGAGTGTTTTTAAGTGTACTCAGTATGCTGAAGGCCAGACGGGCACATTTTATTTTTGTTGTTTCCTCTTCAAAATATCAGGTGGGTATAAATCATTTACATTTTCATCCTTTTATCATTCAGATTAGCCGGATCAGAGTCTGTAAAGCTCATAAACACACACTGTGCCGCTAAAACTCAGCTGTTTAAATTTAAACATGACTCCAGAATCTGAGCAAAGATGATCCACACACAGTCATGTAAAAAAAGAAAGTACACACTCTTTCTAATGTAAGGTTAATACAATCTCTGATGAACAACACAGCGTGTCACTATTTATTCCTTTTGGAGCTCTCATTGCTTTCATAAGGAGCTGCTGATCAATACAATGATTAACTGATCATCAGTCAGTGTGAGCACCTCTGTAAAAGCAGAAGTTTTGCTGCTCTGCAGCATTCAGGTGTGTGTTAACACGATGCCAAGGAGGAAAAACATCAGCAGCTGTTGCTGCCCATCAACCTGGGAAGGGTTATAAGGCCGTTTCCAAACTATCTGGAGTCCATCGTTCTACAAAGAGAAAGATTATTCACAAGTGGAAAACATTCAGGACAGCTGTCAATTTTCCCAGGAGTGGACGTCCCAGCAAGGTCACCCCAAGGTCAGAAACCCAAGAGCTACATCTCAGACTCTGCAGGCCTCAGTCAGCATGTTAAAGGTTAAAGGTCATGACAGCACAGTTAGAAACAGACTGAGCAGGTATGGCTTGTGTGGAAGGGCTGCAGGAGAAAGCCTCTTCTCTCTAAAAAGAACATGGCAGCACAGCTTAGGTTTGCAAAGCTGCATCTGAACAAACCACAAGACTTCTGGAACAATGTCCTTTGGACAGACCAGAGCAAAGTGGAGATGTTTGCTCATGATGCACAGCAGCACGTTTGGAGGAAACCAAACACAGCACATCAGCACAAACACCTCACACCAGCTGTCAACGGCTGATGATTTGAGCTTGTTTTGCAGCCACAGGACCTGGGCACAATGACCTGGGCACAATGACCCGGGCAGCCATTGTCCACCATGAACTCCTCTGTATACCTGTAGGCAGCTGTGGCCCAGAGACTGGCAGTAATTTCCATGAGCAGCAGGAAAAGACGTAAGCTGAAGTGCCCTTGAGGAGGTCAGCCAAACCCTCCAGCTGCCCACAGCTCTGGCTGTGATTGTATTGTGTTGCTCACTGCTTTTTACATCCGTGTTCATGATTTACAGATGGGTCAAAAGCAGAATTCAAATTCCTGAAATACATACAAACCATTTTTTCTTTGTCAATTCAAACCGTGTCCAGATGGACATCAATTCATTCACTAACTTCTTCTAGAGCATCTGCATTGGTTTCTGTGCAGATTTTCTATCATTTTTCAACATAAACGTGAAAAGAATTGCCACAGATATAACGTAAATAAGACAAAACATGTTTGGTTTTTTATTTTCTCCAGCCGCTCACCTTCAGTGTTGGCACCCGGCGCTCGTTGTTATGGTTAGGACGGTGTCCTTCCAGATAAGTCAGCGAATGAACAGCGAAATGCAGCGAGCATATGCTTCACTCTGTCTTCTCATCATCATCTTGAGGCATCGCTCTCTGGTGAGTTGATTTTAAAACATATTTTCTCGCCACTGACTGGTCTATAGATTAGTACAGAACATTAGTGCAGCTGTAAGTAGAGTTTTATTTGTACTTTGATGTGAAAAAGGCTGTTTGCAAATGATCACAATTATGAAACAATCAAACTTTCTAAACACGAAGAAAACAAACTTTTTTGTCTGTTGTTTAAAAAGCCGTGCAAGCAAAACAAGGAAATGTGAGAAAGAACGACCAAAAAAAGCAACTTTAAACATGAACAATTCAAGCAATTCTTTTTGTTTTTTTAAAGGAACCACATGAAACACAAGTTTAAGGCAGATTTAAAACCTAAGTTGACATAAGTCTTATCCACCCAAGCAGGTGCCTGGAATCTGTGACGGTTAATATCAGAAACAGCTACTGTTCTGCTTAGCTGCAGATAAGTGTGTTTTGGAGACTTGAAATCAGCAGCTGTGGCCTGAGTGCGAGTAATGATACAAGAGTGACCTTGTGGAAAGTCTGTCTGTCCTGACTTTTACTCGCCAACACTGAGTTCCGTGTCAGCTTTTAATAGCTGTTCTAATAAACACTGACCTAACACTACAAATCAGGCTACATCTCCAATTAGTAAAGCATACGTTATCATGTACGGTACTGTGCAAATGTGTTTCGCCACCCCTCATTTTTTTAACAGGACACGTGTGCAAACATAAATGGAAATATCATGCGAGGCAGAAACAGAGTTTGTTCAGTTCTAAGCAGCTTTAAAGTGAATATCTGCTCTGAGCTCCTTTATCCTCCAGCACAGCCTGAACCCTCTCAGACGAGCTTTCTGTCCTTTCTTTAAGGCGAAACACTACAGGTGAATAGGGTAATATTTTAAAATAATAGATATCACCATAAAACTTCCTCAGTTGATTACTTATACGAGTATGAAAAAAGAAATGTATTGCAAGTTTTATAAATTTGTATGTTTAATTATGCAAATTAGGCATTATCTCATTAAATATGCGCACATTTGCATATATTTCCGAAAGACAGATCTGATAAAGCCAGGTGCAAAATTATTTTCTCATTTTGTTTACACACAAAATGAAAAGAAAATTACAGAGGGATTTCAGAATATCTGCTTTCATTTCCTAGGAAATCAAAATATACTGTCCATAGCCTAAAAAACATAAATTTTCGCCATATTATTTTATTATAATGTCACATAAATCAGGCCAGGAATGATTTATCAACAAATCCTTCTGTAAATATCTTCAGAATACTGCTGAGTGTATAACTGGAAAGTTTGGTGTTAGTAGGTGCTCCATAGGCTGAGATATTGATACTGGAAAAATACAAAAAACTGATTTTGAGAAAACGGCATTTAAAGATTTAAATAGGGGAATTTATTTTGGTAAATTTGGGGGAAACGTACTGCCGTGATTAAAATGTGATGAAATAAACATTTTGATTTATGTTTTGAAATAACACGAAGGGGTAGACTGGCCCAAAATCTAAAAATTGACCACCGCATGAAAAATCCCTGTTTTTGCCTGCCGTGTCTCGCCTTAAGGAGTCTTCAGGAATAGTTCTCCAGGCTTCTTGAAGGACATCGCAAAGCTCTTCTTTGGATGTGGGCTGCCTTTTGTTCCGTTCTCTGCCAACATGATCCCACACTGCTTCAGTAATATTGAGCTCCGGGCTCTGGGGAGGATTCATCCCTCCATCAGACCTGCTGCTGCTGAAGAACTCTTTAAAAGAGGGAAAACATAAAGAAATGAACACGCAGTTCTGTGTTTACTGTGTTGTCAACTATATATGTTTTGTAATGGATATGTTTTATCTCCCTGAACAGAAAGCAGGACATCCAGAAAGTGAAATGGGAGAATGGGAGCTGCTGGGCCGCCTGCTGGAAAAAGTGCAGAGTCACTCCACAGTGATCGGCAAAGTCTGGCTCACTGTACTGTTCATCTTCCGAATCATGGTCCTGAACACTGGTGCTGAGAAGGTTTGGTCATCCAGTCAGCACAATCAAAGCTGTACTTGAGTTAAACACTGGAAAAAATCAAAGTCTTACCAAGTATATTTGTCTCATTTCTAGTCAAAATATCTCATTACACTTAATATAAGACACAACTGCCTAACAAGTACTATTTCAGTCAGATATAGGGACTTGTTTGAAGACAATACATCTGGAATATCTTGTTAAATGAAAAAGTCTTGAAAACAAATTGTTTTGAGTCGGATTTCCCATGAAACAAGCTTTTTTTTTGACATTTGAAGAGGTTTTTAAGCTAATTTCAAGATCACTTTTATCTCAAAAGTCCTAAATATCACATCTTATTTCAAGAAATCTTGACAAGCTGATTTTCACTAGTTCCATTGGCAGATTTTTTTTCTTATTTCAAGCAAAAACGGGCATTTTTTTCCAGTGAAGGCAGATCATTTGTAGTGTTTGGATTAAAAATGGAGAGAAAACGCGGTTTTATGGTGATGTAAAGGTGCAGCTTTGAGTAAAATCCTCCCTCTGATCTCATCCAGGTGTGGGGCGATGAGCAGTCCGACTTTGTCTGCAACACGCAGCAGCCCGGCTGTGAGAACGTCTGCTACGACACCGCCTTCCCCATCTCTCATGTTCGCTTCTGGGTGTTTCAGATTATCGCCATAGCAACTCCAAAGCTGCTTTACCTGGGTTACGTTCTTCATGTGATCCACATTGAGAAAAAGGTGTGTCGCAGCAGTAGGTGTGGTATGGCAGAACTAGTTAATACTTAGTGAGGAGGTCATGCCACACCTGTAGCATTGCACAAGTAAGAGTTGGAACCATTTTCTAGATCTTGACACAATATATCCATGCTGTCCCCGGCATTATTGTTGTGTTTCATGTTTTATATCGTACATAAAAATAAGAACAACCCACAGAAGTGCAGCGAAGTTTCAGGAAAAGCATGTTCTGGAAATGGAAGTGTGTTTGATACATTTCTTTTTTTTTTAAATCTGTTTATCAATTTTCCTTTTTCAACATAAACAAACACAAAACTCCAACAGTATCACACAATATGATTGTATGTGTATGATTATACACACAATCAGTATCCATATCGATAAAGACAGTAAAAAAGAAGTACATAAATGGGTAAATAAAAGAAAAGAAGAATGGGTGCACAACAATGTGTCCCGTTATTATGACCTTCCAGAGAATCCCTGTAAAAGAGTGGAAGATACATTGGGATCCAAGTAATTCAAATAAGGTTTCCAAACCTCATAAAATTGGTTGGAGTTTGAATGTGATACAAAAGTCAAGTATTCCAGAGGCACTAACTCAAACAGTACTTTATGCCATCCCTTAACATTTGGTTCCTTATTGCCAATCCACTGCAATAAAATACTCTTCCTCGCTGCAAATGTAAGAATACAAAACAGTCTCTGATTTGTTAACGTCACACCTTTAGCAGGAAGGCCTAATGTAAGAGACAATGGGTCCATCCCCAGCTTTAATCCCAGCATCTTTTCAATTTCTGTTAAGACATTAGACCAATATTTCTGCAGCTTATGACCAAAGACAATGAGTTAGATTGCCAATTTCTGTTTTACATTTAAGACAGATTGGAGACAAACTAGGGTTGAACTTATGTCTGCGATTAGGGGATATATGCATCCAATGCAAAATCTTAATCTGTATTGATTTGACGCGGTTACAAACTGAGATTAATTTAGAATAGGTCCATATACTTTCCCAGTCAACAGCATTGATTGTGACAGACGTTTGGTACATTTCTAATGTTCACGCTGCCAACATCTATGCTTTCTTTCACCCATTTATTTTGTCAATTCTCTTGAGTAGCTTCTGGAAGACTCACACCTCTTGTTCTTTCATCGTTAGTTGAAAGAGAGGCTGAAGAAGCAGGCCGAGCTGGATGACCAGACCAGCCTCTTCCTCCGGAGGGCCTTCAAAGTTCCAAAATATACCAAAAGCAGCGGCAAGATCAGCCTCCGTGGCTGCCTCCTTCGCAGTTACGTCCTCCATCTTTTAGCCAAGATCATCCTGGAGGTGTTGTTCATCGTGGGTCAGTACTTTCTGTACGGTTTCACCCTCCAGGCTCGTTACGTGTGCACCCGCTTCCCCTGCCCCCACAAGGTGGACTGCTTCCTGTCCAGACCCACGGAGAAATCCATCATCATCTGGTTCATGCTGGTGGCAGCCATTGTCTCGCTGGCTCTGAGCATCGCCGAGCTGCTTTATCTGTGTGTGAAGGCTCTGAAAGAGTGCGTGGCGAGGAGGCGGGACTACACCGTGACCCCGGTGACTCCCCCAGGTTCAGAGAAGAGAGGGTTTAAAAGCCAGGACAACATTATCCAGAATTATGTCAACCTGGAGTTGGAGTTGAAGGGACGAAAGTTGGGAGCGAACGGCATCGCAGGAGGGGTCGGCGAAGGGGCTACAAACGTATCGTGTGAAAGCAACATTGGGGAGATCCACATCTGAGGCATTAACTCAGTGATAGGCCGTCCCTATATTTGTGTGCTTTGGGTGGAGGGCGGGGGGTGTAGCAAATATAGACAAAGAGATGGGAATCACCAGGTTCAGTAAACAGAACGTAGTCACATGCAAAATGATGCCCAACATGACTTCAAGAAAAGATTGTACCGTGGTTAAATACAACATGTTTTTCTTTTAAAGTTGACAGAACCTGCATTTTTCAGTCAATAAGATGGGATTTTCAGTTGATTTTGTTCATTTTTACACTGTAAAACTTCATTTTTTTATTCAATAAACCATAAATTGAGATTTGACTGCAGTGCATTTTTTCCACTTCTTACATTTGACATTTTTTTATTGAGTCATTCTGCTTTAATTTGAATAATTCACCCAAAACAATGCAAATGAATGCAAATTAACATGAACTTTATGCAGATTTAAGCTTTACAACTATTAACAGGCAAATGTAGCAAACTTTTCAGGATGTCCTGCAGCTTTAGTCATTCTGTCATCAGCAAAAAAAATTGTAATTTTTCTAATTCACTTGTTAATTTGCATCTATATTCTCAAATACTTAAATTTCGCTGTCTGCAGTTGGACAGCTACTGATCCCTTTAAGGACACATGCAGCTGAGTTTAATCATTCCTCCGTCACATATCGGCTCCATAAACTCTGGACTTCACTCTCACTTCATTTCTCTATGTTTTTTTTTCATTTTTCATTGGTTAGCATCACAACCTGTTGCTCATTGACAAATAAGAAATTGGAATATCTAACTTCCAAGTGGTAAAAAAAAATCAAAGAATGACAGTTAGAATTCAGATTTCTTTGTTTCTTTCTTAAATAAAGCACTGGTAGAGCATCATTAGCTCATTTGCTTCATAATTAAGGGAACTATATGACTAATGATAACATCTAATGTTAACGGCAAAGAGAAAAAGACGTTCAAACGTCACACTTCTGAGGCAAACATCATATCCCCGTCAGGTTTAAAGTATTGTTTAATGGAACTTTAAAGAATATTGGTCATTATTTATTGTTACCACCATGTTTTTATCCCCCTAAACTTGATCTTGTGTGACAGAAGGAATGAAATTTCTGGTCAGCTGAGGTGCTTAATTCACAATAATTCACTGATCTGCATCTTTAAAGCTCACAGATTACACTTTCTAACAGATGCTGTAACAGGGTAATCAGATGTCCTCTTCACACTGAAACTGTTAATTTTAGTCTTGGGATTTTCGATGGAATGGAACCATTACGATGACGCTGCCTACGAGCAGGTGACTGTGCACAAAAACTCCTCTGGCTGGAGGTTATCTGCATGCTCCTTTCACACAGAAACTATCTAAATCTATTTATGACTAAGTCAGTAAACGACATGTCTCAGCATAGTGCAATCTCAAACTATTGATTAGAATTTTTCAATTACACCAAAGTGTACAGCCTCCTGGTTGTGTCTGTCTTCGGCTTATTTTTCTGCACTCGCCTGATGTCACAACGTGACATTAAAGCCAGATGCTTGTTGCGTAAGTTGATCCCTCATGATCCCAGCCGTCCTCACCCAGCCCAAAACTCCAAGGTCCAACAACAGTTAGTGATCTGCTTCAACTAGAGACAGTCTTTTCTGACCAGGTCAGCAGGTAAGATGCAACCGTTTCTCTACTCTGCTTCACATTACGGATCAATTTACAAACTAATGTATTTCTAAAGACCTCTATCAATGGTTCAAAATATGTTGTTGATATGGTGTTAATTAGCTTTTCCAAATGTTGTCAGATTTTAATTTCATGGATTATATCTCTCTGTCTACTCCACAAGTCTAATTCTATATGTTTGGTCTATTCCGATACCTTCGATCATGAGTTAAAATGTTTAATTTAATAGGAAATCTTTCATTTCTCTGTTTTTTTTAATTGTTTTATCTCTCTGGCAGCTTTCTTTACTGTCTGTAATGGTGTCCTCACTGAATTTCATTCAGAATTCTGTTATATATTGACCAAAAAGCTCAAGGTTCAAGACACAGAGGTTTTCTTCCTTCTCAAACAGATTCAGTAACGGGAAAAGTTTATCGAGCAGCGAGCCCTTTCTTTTGCGTAGGAATGTATTGATTGAATAACGATTCGTAAGGTGTGGTGTAGGGTCATTCTAACTGTCCTTTAACTCTTTCTTCTATTTCCATTCTCCTCATCACAGATTAGTGCCTGAACGTCATCAGTAAAGATGGGAGACTGGGGATTTCTGTCAACTTTGCTGGAACAAGTCCAGTCCCATTCCACAGTGATTGGGAAGATCTGGATGAGCGTCCTCTTCCTGTTCAGGATCATGGTTCTGGGTGCAGGTGCCGAAAGCGTCTGGGGCGACGAGCAGTCGGATTTTGTCTGTAACACTCAACAACCCGGTTGTGAGAACGTCTGCTACGACTGGGTCTTCCCCATCTCGCACATTCGCTTCTGGGTCCTGCAGATCATCTTCGTCTCCACGCCTACGCTGGTCTACCTGGGCCACGCCATGCACGTCATCCAAAAGGAGAACAAGCTGAGGGAGCAGTTGGCGAGCCCCGGTGGGCCCCGTAAGATGAAAACTCCCAAATACACAGATGAAAAGGGACAGGTGAAAATCAAGGGGAACCTGCTGGGGAGCTACCTGACGCAGCTGGTGGTGAAGATCATCATCGAGGCCGCCTTCATCGTGGGGCAGTTCTACCTGTATGGCTTCGTCATGGTCCCCATGTTCCCCTGCTCAAGGAAGCCCTGTCCCTTCACCGTGGAGTGCTACATGTCCCGGCCCACTGAGAAAACCATCTTCATCATCTTCATGCTGGTGGTGGCCTGCTTCTCTCTGCTGCTCAACGTCATTGAAATGCTCTACCTGGTCTTCAGAAGGATCAAATGTGGGTCCAAGCGTCGCAATCACAAGATCACGTCACCAGAAAACCCCGCCAGCCTGTCGGGTCCCAGGTGGCCGGCCAGCGAGGACGCACTCAGGCAGAACAAGATGAACATGGAGCTGGAGAGCAACCACAGTGTTGGAGGAAGCCTGGACGGAGCCAAAGAAGAAAAACGGCTTCTGAGCGGTCATTAAAATCACAGACGTGACCATCCAACCGCAGCTTCTGCTTCGGACATCTGCCCACACAGTTCCCCTTCAAACACATTCAAAAGACTTCAGTAAAGATTTGTAACAGTATGGTGTACGCACCATGACAGAATGTCAAAAACAAGCTTTGTCGTTGTGTAATCATGCATCATAACTGCACATAGTACGAAAATTCTCCATGAATAAACTGTATGAAGGAGCACATTGTTCAATTTTTACTTTTCTAAAAAAGAAATCTACGAATGAAAGTGTGCGATAGTGATGTATTTATATGAAAAATACTTGTGACTTTGAGTTTGTTTATGCCCAGTTGTTGAAAGTGTTCTTTAAGTTATTGTAATGTTCATCATATTGAACTTATCTGGAATAATTTGCTTCCTGAACAATGATGGCAAAGATTGTGATCTGTTTATCTCTGCTGATGTAGCAGAGACATTTTTGTAAGCTTTGTTCTTTTTAATAAATGATTCAAGTTGTATAGAATACTGTTTCCTTCGTCAATTGAGTCAAAAATGATCCATTTATGCACAGTTCACCTCACAAACTTTATTTACAAATATATCACTTACACTTATCACTAGTGTAGAGCTTCACCTAATGATCATAACCGGTTAGTTTACTGATTATTTGCTCGATTAAATTATTAAATTAAATGTGAACACATCATATATTATGATATATAATATTCTCAGAATGATATGGAGTGACTAAACACCTTTTTTCTTAAAAATGCTTGGTTATTAGCATTATTCCACTTGAATTAATTGAGTTTTATGAGTCTATGGGTTCATATTAGGGCTTAGCTCACAGAGATAAACCTTTAATTTGAGACGTGAGATGAAGAATATAAAGAAATAAACCAATATGTACATATCAAAATGGATTAAATACTTTATTCCATTTGCTTGACGCATCAAATATCAAGAAAAATATCTTTATGAGGCTTCTAACAGTCAGTTTGTTCTTATATAAACGGGACGCTTACACCCTCACGTAGTCCTGCAGGTTCATTGTGTTGTTCTGAACAGCAGAAGTCAGAACATTGTGTTCGTGCCCTTAAGTCCAAATTCTGTTATCATTTCACTAAAAATACTGACTGTAAAGATGCTTATCTGATAAATCTGCAGGAACAACGAATGGGCGATTGTTTCCCTTCTATGCATGAAAAAATATTGCTGATAGATAATAATGAACAGTTAATGATCATCTAAAACAGAGTCATGGTTTAAAGGGTTGTCAATCATTAATCTGCACTGTTTTTTCAGTGCACAGCCCAAATTCGTCAACTTGAGATTTGTCATTTCCAGATGCTGCAGCAACGTGACAGCTCACACGCTTGCACAACTGCACCTGATCCAAAGTTCAAGGTATCGTAGAGAGGTTTGCTTGGAACACTGGACTCTGTCATTCAGCTTCACAACTCCTGAGGGTTCTGCTTGTCTCAAAGAACATCTTTTACATTAAAAGGTAAGATTATTTTATTCATACCTTTGGATTATTTCACAAATTTAGGACTCAATCAAGCTAATTTTTTACATAATCTTTGGAATAAGATACAAAGGTTCTCATCATATTCTTGGTTTTTTAAGAGTTTTATGTTTTAAAGGTTCATTTGGCGTTCATTTTGAGTTCAGTTGGCCCATATTCTGCCGGCATAAACATCTGAATTATGTGTATATTTCCACCTTTTCTCTGAGAAGATAAACCAGTAATTTGTACAGTAGGCAAGGCAAGGCAAGTTTATTTTATATAGCACGATTCAACTACAAGGCAATTCAAAGTGCTTTACAGATACATTAAAACAGTAGAAATAAAAAGCATGATTTAAATTTAAACAAGAAAGAAAGAAATAAGAACAATAGATAGAATCAGATAAATCAGTAGTTAAAATGTGATTAGGTAACTTAAGCTCCTCTTCTAAAAACCAACCAAACCAACAGACTTTATTTCAGCCTCTGAACATTTAGAAAAGGATTTCATCAGAGCACATTTCTGCCAATAACTAATTATGAAAGTCCCGTTATATACGCGGATCTAAACAGCGTCCCACTTTCACCAAACTGTTATCGGTGGGTAGATGAAAGTGTTTTATGCCAGAAATAAAGTCCAGATTTAAAAACACCGAACTTCCCCTTTAATAAGAAATATTGATGCTTTAACTTGTAATTTTGTGTTAACAAAATATCCAGCTTTATAACAGTAAATGAAAAGGAAATAACCAGTCTCATGAAACACGGCTTTTATGCTTCAAAAAATCTTCGTTTTTCGCAAATTTGTTAAAAGAAAAGAGAATTAATTTAAAAACTGGTCCACGTAGTCACAATATCTGGCGACAATGATTCACTTTGCATGGTTTTTTATATATCCAGGGGTTGTTTTTGTGTGCTTTAACAATGTGTAAACCATTGCGTTTGGTGGCAGAAACCATGGGAGAGTGGGGATTTCTGTCCTCACTGCTGAGTAACGTCCAGTCCCAATCCACCATCGTCGGGAAGGTCTGGCTCAGTGTGCTTTTCATCTTCAGGATCATGATCCTTGGAGCTGGAGCTGAGAAGGTCAGCTATGAACTTTTTTGCATTGCACTCAACAAATGCAGCTACTTCGAGAAGTGTAGGGCCTATAAAGTGAAACAGCCCCCTCTGGTGGCCACATGGAGGTACACCACACCAGAGCAATTAAGGATATCCAACTGAATGCTTGAATGATTCATTGATCAGTGGCTTAACAAAGAAAAAAAATGCATTCCTCTGAAAATGATCAGGTACAACAAATGGACTGAAAATTAGTGAAAAAGCAGCCAATGTCCAAAGAAAAACTTTTGCTCAGGAAAGTCTGGCTGCTTGGAAACAGCATTTGAAGAAATGAGGGAGGAATCAACCCTCTTGCACTGCACTGCATACATGTAACAACAACAACAACAACAACAACAACAATAATAACAATAATGATAATAATAAACTCTCATCTGAACATTACAGGTTTGGGGTGATGAACAGTCCAAGATGGTTTGCAACACCAAACAGCCCGGCTGTAAGAACGTCTGCTATGACCACGCATTCCCGATCTCACACATTCGGTTCTGGGTCCTCCAGATTATATTCGTCTCAACTCCAACGCTGATCTACCTCGGTCATGTCATCCATGTCGTCCACAAAGAGAAAAAGCTGAGAGAATATTTGCTGACCAACACTAGGGATGACAACAAAGTCCCCAAGTACTCTGACGAAAAAGGTCACGTCAAGATTAAAGGTACTCTGTTGGGAACCTACATGACCGCCATCTTTTTCAGAATCATACTGGAGGTAGGGTTCATTGTGGGGCAGTATTACCTGTATGGGTTCATCATGGACCCACTTATCGCCTGCTCCCGGGCCCCGTGTCCATTCACCGTAGAGTGCTACATGTCTCGACCCACCGAGAAAACCATCTTCATCATCTTCATGCTGGTGGTGGCCTGCGTCTCTGTTCTGCTCAATGTCATCGAGATCTTCTACCTGGCATGTCGGCGATCACCCAAACAGAAATCTAAGAGCATGCCGGCGACTGCGATCGCCATTCACCCCCGTTTCACCAGCGAAAGCCTGATGAAAAATCATAGGCATAGCCTCCATGACTCCAGCACGGCCTGAAAAATGCCACTCAGATCCAGTGTGTTAAATCTGAACAATTCGCAAACAAGTCGTCAAATGAAAAGTGACTCGTTGTGGGTCACGCAAAGAGATATTTATTTATGAGGAGGTAAAAATTCCTACAAATTGTCGGGAATTCTGAGAAAATGAACGGTTAGGAATAGTAATTTATTCAAACATGTCATAACACTGGTAGTTTACATTGTCACCAGAGCTAACTATGCGCTATGTTTTTGTGGGTTTCCCTGTTTTCTGCCTTGTGTTTTGTACGTATTATTCCATGTGGACCAGTTTTAGACACCAGTAGCAGGTTGGCAGCTGTAAATCAAGACCTTGTGTCAGTCAGTCTGCAGAAGTTTAAAGTCAAAGTGACCCGATCATATGCATCGACCAGTCCAATCTGCTCATTTTGTTGTGCAACTTTTATTGCTTCTAAACGAGGTGCAAAAACTGCTTGTGCTACTTTGCCTTTTAATCTTTTTTTATTTTTTTTATTGGAAACAGTGTAAATGTTCCAATTAGAAAGCACTTATTCTGGAATGTTTTGTATATTAAAATGGCTTCATGCGCCTTGTATTTGTACCTGATTGTAAATTTGATAAATTCTTTGTTTGAACACGTTTATTAAAACAGTTTTTGGAGTTCATCAACATAGTTTTCAGTCTTTATTATCACTGTCTTTGTGCTAATTCAGGCTCGGATTGGCAATCTGCGATCCGATTTTTATGTTTATTTTTTAAATATACGATTTTTAAATGCATTTATCTAGTCTACTTTTGCTAGCAGCCCGTTAATGGCCATGTGGCTTGTAATGTATTGTATACATTTTTGGGGGGTTGCACAGACCTTGCCTCTTCAGGACAAGTTCAGAAGCAGGTGCTTGTTACGATTGCGCCCCCTGCCCCCATCCCTCAAGTGGATCTGTCCATACCACCATTAGGCATCTTATAAGCGACAAAAAGCAAAAAGCCCTTCAGGCCGACGCTGCCAAATGTTTTAAAATAGACAATTTGTTTGCTGCTGCCAGTTGTAGTGCCACTAGTGTTATTGCAAGTGGAAGTAGCCACCACAGCTATGACAAAAACATGGCTGGAGATTTCACCCCAGGGCCAACTGAAGAAAGATATTGTGTCGGGTCGGAGGATAGGCCTACTGACGATGAGCAGGAACATGAAGAGGTCGAGGGCAAAGAGATGACGGACATTTTAGGACCTAAAGGTGACGTTCATGCAGAGGTGTCAAGTAACGAAGTACAAATACTTTGTTACTGTACTTAAGTACACTTTTTAGGTATCTGTAATGTACTCCATTACTTATTTTTCTGCCTACTTCTGACTTCTACTCATTATATTTTCACACAAGTATCTGTACTTTCTATTCCTTACATTTTCAAAACAAACAGCCTCTTGGCTTCAGTTTTTTTTTTTTTTTTTTAACTCTTGCCTTCAGTTTAATGTTTATGTATTTCACGTCATGTGCGCCATCCAATACAGATCAGTGGCGCCATCCACACCAAGTGAGAACGAGTGTAATTGGATGAATCATATAACGCAAACACTCATCGGTTAGGCTATTCGTCAAATTTGTGCTGACTCCGTGCCATTTTCAGAACGTTTTAGGTGCTCGTAGTGATAAAGAGCTCATTTTCGTTTCAGTTTTTGTCTTGACTGTCAGCTATGACAAAGGGGGGAACGTGCGTGCGTATATCTTTTTTCTTTGAATTTTTCAGGCAGTAAGACTTTATTTAAAGGTTACTTTATGCTTTTATACTTTAAGTAGGTTTTGGAGCGAATACTTTTTCACTTTTACTTGAGTAAAGAGGTCAAGTTGATACTTCAACTTTTACCACAGTGTTTTTAAACTGCAGTATCTATATTTCTACTTAAAGTGATAGTTCGGAGTAGATTCACCCTGGGGTCATTTGAACCGTGATATCCAGCCAAGTAGCCCACCCGAAGTTTTTTCGATATTGACTGAACATCAGCCGAGTTACTGAGTTATCCCGAATAGCTTCGTACAAGCGCTAATGGATCCTGGCAGTATCTCCAAAATTACCACACTAAAATCACATGCCATGACACCAAACTTCTACAGTAGTACAAATATGGTCTGTACTCACAAAACGATGTATTTGGAAGTTTGAAAATAGTCCAGGAGTTTATTATTATCAACACAAGCCTGATAGCTTTTCTGCTGCTAAAGCTGCGTCGACGTCACTTCCTTGATCTGGGAGCTTCAAAGTAAGATGAGGGCTGATCTACTACTGTAGACAACAAAGTATATGCTATATTCTACATGATTTTTTATGAATTTTTATTTTGTATAGTTGTGAATTTATTTTATCAATGGAGAAATTGAGCAGCCTTGCTTTGTTGGTCTCCTGCTGCTGCACCTTCTTCACGGTTCCACCTGTTGTGTGTTCAGAGATGGTTTTCAGCGCGCCTGGCACCAACAACCACGCCACGTTCAAAGTCACTTAAATCCCCTTTCTTCCCCAGAAAAAGGCCTGCAAGGTGTTGCTTGTTGTCCAAGGATTCTATTCATTCATTCTTAGGCCAGAAATATACCTGCTTTATGATACTGCGGTCACGCCATCTGCGCTTCGGAGAGGCACAGTGCGCGTCTACACCGTGTCGTACGGTAAAGCGTTTGAGCCCAATGCACGATGTATATGGCCAGATTAAAAAATTCACAAAAAAAGGAAATTCTATTTGTTTTCTGCAAACTCCACCAGATTCTTGTTCTACATGTCCCCAGCTACCTCTGTGGTGATTTCCAAGTTATTTCACTGCATCATTGTCTAATAATCTGATGCTGAAATCATTTCAGCATCATGAATGAGCAGCTCATTCATAATGATTTCAGTTAAACTCGTATTAATCATGCTGATCTGTAACTTAACCACCCTTGATTTAGGTAGAAATAAACTCAGAAGGTGAACATATTTTAAGCGCAGTATGCTATGAGGAAAAGTCAAATTACACTCTGATAAGTTTAGTAGTGCTGAATAACGTCATGCAGATCAGATATTGTATGTGTCACACTTTTTTAGATCTGCATGCAATCTGTTCCTTTTGTCAAGGAGTTTGGCAAAATTCATTTGAGTGTTTATGGTGGTTTATCTCCCTTAAGCAGGTATAGAAAATGGAAGGATGGACTGACTTTACACACTTGTACACATGTGTTTAGGTATATAGATACATACAGATACAGTACAATAGTACTGGCTCACTTGGTTGACATTAGTATTTGTAGATAATGTATTATATTCACATATATATACATTTTCTAAATAATTCCCTGTTACTACTGCTACTTATATGCTACCTGCAAGCAATATCAGTTCTTAAGGTTTCCATCCATTCAACCTCCACTGTTGCATTGTTGTATTGTCTATTTATTATTTTAATATTGTGTCAATGCTGCTATCTTCCCTGTGCAATATCATAATGTGCACTTAAATGATACATTACTACACTGTCTATTTATATTGTATTGTCTGTTTTCAGTGGGTTTTTTTTTACTTTACGCCTCCAGCTTCCTCCCACCGTCCAAAAACATGCATGTTCGGTTAATTTGTGACTCTTAATTGTCCCAAGGAGTGGGTGTGAGCCTGTGCATGGTTGTGTGTCTCGTTTGTCTCTGTGTGGCCCTGTGATGGACTGGCGACCTGTCCAGGGTGTAGCCCGCTTCTAGCCCAATGACAGATAGGCTCCAGCCCCTCAATTCAATTCAATTCAATTCAGTTTTATTTATATAGCGCCAAATACAACAAATGTCATCTCAAGGCACTTAAATAGTAAAGTCCAATTCAAGCCAATTGGAATTCAATTCATTATAATCATAATTATTTACAAAATAATCCAATTCATTCATATAGAGCCAATTCAAAAACAGTTTCCTGGCTAAGGAAACCAACAGATTGCAGTGAAACTTGTCTTCAGTCCAATCTCCCGTCCTATCTCCCGTCCTGAGCGTGCCTGAGGCGACTGTGGAGAGGAACGACTCCCTTTTAACAGGAAGAAACCTCTGGCAGAACCAGACTCAGGAAGGGTGGCCATCCGCCTCCACCAGCTGGGGTTTGAGAGGACAGAAAAGAGGGGAAAAAACCCACTGTAACACCATTCAAAGGATATCTGTTGGAACAGGGAAACATGATTAGATTAGATTAGATTAGAAAGCTTTATTGTCATTTTGCAACAGACAAACTGTACACAACAAAATTACAGGGGGCTCCACGAGATGATGGGTCTAATATAAATAAGAAATAAAACCACAATATAAATACAAGTGCAAATATACAAAATGAAATACAAATGGAAAAATACTTTCTTACATTCTTACACGTTATTGCACAAAAGATTATTGCAGGGGGTTCTGTGAGGGTGGGGTTATTGCACATGAGGTTTTGCATGTTGGGGGCGCTGGTGCATGTGTGCATTCAGGATGGTAATGGCTTTTGGAATGAGTTATGAGTTAATGACCACAATAATGTCACATGTACATAATATCATTTGAGAAATTAAACGGGGGAAAAAGAGAGTAAAGTGAGGAAAGGTGTGACAGATTAGCTCCCCCAGCAGTCTGGGCCTATAGCAGCTTAACTATGGGATGTTTCAGGATCCGCGACCCTAAAATGGATTAATGTAGCACCGAGTCCATAGATAAACATTGTCACGTCTCACTTTGTACTTGTACACCGCTGCTGGAGACAATAAAGCAGAGATACTCATTGCGTGGCTCGTGAGCCACATGCGGCTCCTCAAGCTTTAACTGGTGGCTCGCACTCGCATAGTAGCTAATAACAATATGGTAACAACAACAATATTTTTTTCAAATAACATACAGCGAATACTGCACAGTATTAGGTATTTTTTATTAAGTATTAATTAAGGCTTAATGGTGTTTCCTAAAGGGGGAACTGTTAAACCTGGCAACGCAGCCCGCTTAAACCACCTCACACCTGACCGCGGAGCACGCTAGCTGCTTTAGCCAGCGCGAGATGCAGGCACAATGGATCGGTTTTTAATTAAAAAAGGACAAAAACCAGCGCAAAAACCATGCTCATCCTGAATGTCTCACTATGATTACAACAACAAACTACAAATACAACATGAAGAAAGTCAAGGACATGCACGCCAGCTAGGGATGGGAATTGATAAGATTTTTACGATTCCAATTCCATTTTCGATTCTGCTTAACGATTCGGTTCTTTATCGGTTCTCATTTGGAGAAAAAGGACAACAAACCGCTCGATTAGCATCAACTTTGTTTAGTTAAGAAGTAACACGAGTCATGACCTCACAAACCCAACAACGGTGAGGTCCACATTGGTCTATCCTGGCCTGGGTAATTTAACTCTTCCTGCTCTGGTGAAAGGAGAAGCTGGAGGTAGACGTGGACTGGGGGTAGTACCACCAGCCTCTGGCTCTGAGCCAGTCAGGCTCTGTCTCTCATGATTTCATCTAAATGTAATGCCTGAGAAGGCATTCATTTAACCTTAACCGTTACTAACAGCAGCTTTTACAATGAGGAGAAATGGTGCTAACAAGATAGGCAGTGTTAGTTAGTTAGTTAGTGACCTGCAGTGTTAGCCGAGCACATGCTAAAGTTGCTAACGTTGCTGTGTTCAGATTCACCAACGTTAATCCGGAGCAGATCGAAAACGTGACGTTCATTCATAGTCATTGTATGTTGGTAGTATTTACTCCCTTTGGTGAAATATTCACTTTGCAATTTTCCCTGTTGTCGTCTTTTTTAGGGATGTGTAATCAAACTTTCGAGCGTTTGTACCGCTTGGGCGCCATGTTTACTGTTGACTGCTGGCTGAGCTGGACTCGCTACGCAGCGTTGCGTGGTGACGTCATTTGAGCCCACTGGAATCGATAAGGGAATCGTTTGCAAAATCGCCAAACGATTCCAAGGAACTGAAACACTGGGAACCGGTTCTCAACAAGAATCGGTTCTCGATTCCCATCCCTAATGCCAGCTCCCACTCATCCCAGTATTAAGGTAAATGCGGTCTTGATTGAAAATGCATTGGCTGTGTTGTTTCTTTTTTTGTGGGATGTTTTATATGTAGAAATGCATATTTGCAAAAGGGGAACTTATTGTGTTGTCGTAAAAGTGGCTCTTCCCTTGATTTTGCTCTGCCAATGTGGCTCTTGTGAAAAAAATAGTGAGTATCACTGCCATAAAGCATCTTTGAACCTTGAGCGACCTATTCTTTCTGACGTGTCGCCCTAAAGTCGGCCACTAGATGGCGCCATTGGGGCATGAAACGGACTGGCTCCGCCCACCTCCGCACCCTGCTTGACTGTCCTCACAACAACAGCTGGCACCAGTTAAAGATGGCCGCCGCTACCATGGCGGGGCTCGATGCCCACAGAATGGAGGAAAAGAAGTTCGAATACTTCTCCTCCATCAACTCCATGGCCAGCAAGATCATGCAGGAGCGGGAGAAAATCAAAACCAAGCACGGCTCGTCCTGGGAGAAGATGACGCCGCAGGAGCAGGACACCGCCATCGACAACTGGATGATGGACCCACACATCCGAGCCCGATACGCCATGCACAGAGTTGAACGCGAAGAAATGGTCTGCTACCCCAGACTGCTCATTCAGACGGGTCAGAAGATGGTTCACTTCGGCGAAGAGGTGCGTAAACGACCTCTGAGTCGGTTTTTCCAGGCTGTCAGAGTGGATTTTACAGTGAGAATTTCCCAATGTTGTCATGGCTGCTGGGAGCAGCCACGTAGCTGTTAAAATATGTCGATAAACGTCACAATGGAGATCTCACACGGAAGAGATAAATGCTTTTATAGCAATAATAAACTAGACGTTTAAGCTGTGTATGTTTTCATTGAGCGCTATTTGTTCTCCTGGTGTCCTATTTTTGTGTGGTTTTGGTAAATGTAGACATAAAAAAGGGCCATTATGATACTGGGGACAGTGTTTTATAGCCTAAACTATGAGGAAACTAACCACATTCTGTGCTTTAACTCTTTTTCTAGGACATAACCTGGCAAGATGAGCATTCTGCCCCTTTCTCATGGGAAACCAAGGTATGAACCAATCAATCGATTAGTTGGAGACTGTATCTTTAATACAGACATTGCTGTGTCTTTGCTTTGTTCTTGTGTCTACGCACTTATTGTCTTCCCATTTGTCATACCGCACTTACTCTAGCACTAGTTATGCACTTAGCTGTTTGGTTTTGGAAGGAAATGCACTTGTGATTTCTTGTGACCTGAAGTTCTTTTGCCTACCGATGTGGAACGTACTTATTGTAAGTCGCTTTGGATAAAAGCGTCTGCAGAATGACCGTAATGTAATGCTGTTCCTGTAATATCTGCAGCCGTGCGTGTAAAGGTAAAAGAAAGGTGGAGATGCTTTTCTAAAAGGAGTTCCCAATGTTTCAGAGTCAGCTGGAGTTCAGCTTGGCACCAGGCTCTGCAGACCAGGCCGTCCCCGCCTCACAGGCCGACTCAAAGGCTGCAAAAGTTCCTCATTCCAACCAGATTGGGAAGAGCACACCGGGAGCAAAGGTGCAGTTTTTAAAGCTCGACTGATCTCCTACATCACTGCGTTTGCATGAGTGCATTTCCTCATCAGTAGGTCTGTGATTGTGAAGGTGTCTGTCAGCGAGGGACGAATGCCTGAAGAGGAGTCCTCCTTCTGGAAGATCAGTGCTGAGAGGTCCAGGCTGGAAGGCGAGCAAGCTGACTTCCAGTCCCTGACCCCCAGTCAGATCAAATCCCTGGAGAAAGGAGAGAAATCCCTCCCCTCGTATCTGCGACAGGTAAACACCGAAAACTTCCAAAGGCTTTCTTTAAAGTTTCCGTGTCTGTAACAAATAACAGATGTTTGTCGTACTAAAAACTGTAAAAAATAATCCTCCTTCAGGAATCTGCTGTCGGCTCCAAGGAGCCGGAGGCTGCAGAGATCCACCCTCCAGCTCCCGTCAGGTCCATCAAGCAGAGAGCCCCCAAGCCTCCTGCTCCACCCCCTCCCATCCCCACCGCTGTCAGCGCCACGCCGGCATCCATCTCCATCGCGCAGAGCCCAGCTCCGCCCGTCAGCATCTCCTCCTCGGTGGGAGGCTGGGAGAGGTCTCAGAGCACGCTGCCGTCGGTCAGCAACACCGTGGACGAAGTGTTCCCCTCCAACATGACCTCCAAGCCACCCAAGCCCTCCAAGCCCTCCAAGCCTTCCAACCCCTCCGCTAGTGTGGAGAAAGAGAAGGAGGTAGAGTGTTCACCCAACTTAGATGCTAGCCCCACCTTTTCCCAGGTGAGTCCTGAAACACGTCGGCTTTCAGAGCGACACGAGCTCCGTTTCCAAAGCCCGTTTTTCACTGATCAAAAAGCCCACTAACGCGCTCTAACGTCTGGCTTTTGAATGCAGTGGGAAAGTGTTTCAGTTCTGCATCAAAAGACTCTGAGGTAGTCGGGGTTATTTTCCAGAAAGGAAAACAACACTCAGGTGTATGTGAGAGTCGCTGAAATTAACATCTTTAAACGGTAATGTTTCACATGAAGAATCTGAAACTGACGTCAGAAAGAAAAGAGATTGAAGACGTTTCCTGACTGCAACACGGCTGTCAGGTCAGTCTCAGTCACGGTCAAATGGGCTCAGAGAGTCAGCATTAGCCCGAGTGCCATTCCCTTAATGTTGGAGTTACAGGCAAGGTAGTGGTGCTTATGAGACCAGTACTAAAGAAAAGGTAGAAGAAGAGAATTAAAGGTAAACGCACTGCTTCTAGCAGTGGGAAAATGATCCCAGTTTAAACACATAAACAACACAAATATGAAAAACTCTGACTGACCAGATGTTGAATTCTGGGATCAGCTATTTATTTAGAGCTTCAATGTCCACGGGATGACCAAATGTTTACAATAAACTTTAAAATCGGGTTACCAGCCCAAAGTAACAGCAGTTCTCGAACCACTGGAGGCTTTCCAGAGGCGGCATCAGAATCAGAAAAGATTTTATTGCCAAGTAATTTTTACATCTCGAGGAATTTGGCCTGGTCTGTTTGGTGCAATAATAAAAAAAAAAAATGTAATAACAATAAAATAAAGTAATAAAAAGTGAAATAATACAAAGAAACACAAACGTGTTCTCGGTTCAGAAACATTTGCTGGTCTCCCAAACCCTGCCCTCCTCCAACAGTGTATCACTCTTGTTTTTCTTGTCTTTAAAATCCCTTTTCTAGTTGAGCTTGATCGGGCACCTTTACAGGAAATAACACACTCTTAGTAAACATTGGCTTGGAGATTAGCCTTTAAATTCCTGACAAATGTGCGTATCAGCTCTCACACTGACCTCTGGTTGATCAATTTAGCATGTATGCTTCTGCGAATAAGCTCTTTCCAACTGGAAACAAACCAAGCCAACATTTTCTGTCTCCGCCTCGGTGTTTAGTCTGAGCCTGTGTTCGATTTTTACAGCTTTCACACGAGCCCGAACGAACCAAATCTAAAAATGCAAACGCACCTGAGTTCATCTGGGCTGCATCAAACACAAGAAAGCTGAAATGCCACATCACCGTGTAACCTCCTCTGCCTCTGACGGCTCTCTTTGCCTCTTTCTCGCCGCAGTTTAACACGAGCAGCAGCATCCTGAAGACTGGATTTGACTTCTTAGACAACTGGTAAAACCACAGCTGAGACCACACGCCGCTCCGAATGAGTCATCGTCATCATCACTTTAAAGAAGGACCACACTGCCATGACTTCAGACATCCACGTCTAGATTTAAGAGTCTTTAAATGACCACAATGCGTTCTTGTAATTATCTTAAGTGGCTTTTTAAGACGTTATTTCACCTCCTGTGTTCTGGTATTTTGTTTTGTTTTGTTTTTCCCCTCAAATTAGAAAAGTATGGCTAGGAGACTTTTCTTTTCCTTTACAGAAATAAATAAGATTGAAAGTCCACTGGGCTCTCATGTGCAGCCCAGGCAGAAATGTTCCACATACGCTACATATCCCTGCTAATGTTGTTAATACTTCAACAAACAACTCTTCTGCACTGCAAGCATGTAAAAGCTTAACACTAAAACCAACGTTAAAGTTTCACAAACTGTACATGAACATGTTGCTCCGATCGTTTTATGCATACTTTATATATTCTTATAAATCTTCCGAGTTTTAGAGTTGAAGGAGTCCTCCGTGCTCTGCTTTGCATTGTACAACTTTCCTGCTGGTTATGGAGTTTTTTGGTGTATCGCGGAGTTTTCAAAGCTTTTAGAAAAGGAAATCATGGAATATTACTGTAAAAATGTATTTCTGAAAGCAGACTGTAGTTCTTTATCAGGTTTAAAAACACGTGGGGGGTGGGGGGGTTGTAGGTCTGGGCACAATGGGAACTTGTTACAGATGTCCTGTATGGATTTAGCTCCATGCCAACACTTCCTCACCACTCACATTTCACCTAAAACTAGTGCCAAGTAGAGCTGGTGTGCTTTGATAAAGACAAATCTTTGCCCTCAAACGGTGTTTGTTGGTCAGTGGGCAGGCATGTAGTGATCGGTAGTGTTTGTGTCATAGATCTAAAATCCAGTACACGACTGGAGCGCTATTTTACTGAATTTTATATTTATCCACTGATTGTATCTTCTGCTATTTGTGTATATTGCACTCGTGCATTTTGAGGCAACAAGATTAGAAGAAAGTAAATAAATTAAGTTTAAACTGTTTCCTGTCTTTTTTTGTTTTGAAGGATTTTGATGGTACACTCCATTCTTGCATCATTTTAGCACATCCACAAAACAAAGGCCAAGTTAACAGTCTCATATGTTTAGTGAAAGGGAGGGGGGATATAATCTAAAGGGAGACCTAAATTTTAAAAAACCAAAGGTCCGAACAAATATGAAAAGCAGTTGCGTATCGAGCTGTGGGGGGACTTTGTGGAACAGTCTGGAGACAGAAATAAAACAAAGTGCAAATATAATTCTGTTTAAAAAAAAGGGACAAAAAATATTTTTAAACAAGTACATGGAAGAGGAAGTATGTTAGCGGAGGACGATGAGGGGTAATTGTTATATTGTAATTTAATTAGTATTTGGTATATATTTATTTCTGGGGATAGTTATTTATATATATATATATATATATATGTATTCATATTTATATTTACAAGGATATGTGTGTAGTATATATTTTTGTGATTATATATTTATTTAGATATTTAGGAAGTGTATATATGGCATATATTTATATAGGTGTATTGTAGTTAGGATATTTACAAACTGAAGAGTAGTTAAAAAGGGGTGGGAAACTAAAAAAGTATTGTACTTCTTCCCATTCCTTTTTCGAACAATGTGTGGTGTTTTGTTATGTATTAGCACTTAAAGTGATTGAATTTTTTATTTCTCTTTTTCTTTCTTTTGTATGTACAAATAGCTACATACATTTTCTTTTTTATACATGTTCGAAAATAAAAATGTATCAATCAATCAATCAATCAATATGTCCCTCCACCTCTAAAGGCAGGTGTAGGAGTCTTTGGATAGTGTGATTTCATCATGAAAGAAACTGGTGCAAAAGAGGTTGACATGTGCAAGATGAGAGAATCTGGGACATTTTTGGCTCCTCCTACAGATGTGGAATGTAATGTAGTCTGTGTGAGCCCTGCACATGTGCAGCCGTACGCAGGAATCTGCGTTGAAGGGGCCACAAAGTCGCCGTCAAAAGCCCACAAAAATGTCAAGCGACCATAAAGCAAACGATGTGGTGCAGGGCTACAAACCAAAGTCGTGACCTGAGGTATCTGAGGTGTGTTCCAGGGCGGTTTCAGGCCCAAGAATGAACATATAAAACACTATCCTGAAGTTAGAGTTAATGTAATGTAATGTGGCGTCTAAACTTCACAAATGTGTGTATCACACACAAATAAACATTTCAGCTTATCAGCTATTTATCGGCTCCCCTGGAGTCACTTAAAGCTTTATGACAAAAAGCAGACTGAGGAGTCTCCTGTTCAGTGTGCTACATCAAAATGCTTTGCAACATGACCGAGGCACAGTAAAATGGATGATTTGGGGACTTTACGCCTGTCACAGTCGGACCATAAACAGCGAACATCTGCACATGTCGTTTATCGGTGTTGGTCTTCGAGGTACAGTCGTGTTGCATCATTCCTAACTGAACTGAGGCGCCTCTGTCCAGTCCAGTCCAGTCGTCTCCCTGCAGCACCACCCAAAACTTACTGACCATGAATGGCTGCTTTGTGTGAGAAAAAAAAAAAGAAGAAAATTAGCTAAATGTTTGGCTGAATGAAAATAGCTGCCTGGTATTAAACTCAGAACCAAAAAAATGAAACAAGACTGCGACTGTACACCAGCGTGTTGCCTTATTAATGAGGCAGCCTGTCCTTAGAGGTGGTTATTATTATTATGTCTGAAATGAAAACATATGTCTTCCTAATGAAGCAAATATAAGTGATCTGACAGGGAGAAATGATGCATTAGAGTCCCAGGCTGTTATTCTTTCCCTCCTGGCTTTGTTCGCATCAGAGGTTGAAAGTTGGGTGGAATTTTGATTGAGTCATCCAGATGTTTTCTCACTCGTGAGATCCTCCATGATAAGAGTGCAAAAGTATGGGGGAAAAAAAATCAGCTCAGTGCTACTTTGTAGTGACATGCAAAGGATGGACTCCTCCTCAAAATGTATTCATTGTTAGCTTTTTAACAGCCAAACTATGACTTCATTCGCAGTTTGAATGAAATGTGGCTGCAACATAAGCCCAAAGCGTGACCAATACACCCCAAAAAGAGGTATTATTTTCCAGAGATTCTGCAAATTCTTGACCTCCGTGTTACCTATAAACTACCATGTGTAAATTGTGTTATGAATTGAGAAAACAGCGACCTAATTTACCTTGTTTAAATTTTTGAAGTGCAGCATGGTTGAGGAATATTACTTTGGATTGCTTGGCCTTTCTTAACGGTGGATTTTCAAAAAGCCATAACCATGACAGGTAGAACTCGGTAACCTTGAAAACATGGATCTGCTGGATCTATTAAAGAACCTTATGCCCCTCCCCTTCCCTCTCTGCTGTGCTTCGGCTCTGGCTCGAGCCCCTCCCCACAGAATCGGCTGTAATGCACAACCAAACGTAACCATAACAACTGCTGAGGTGGCAGTGACTGATAGCTTACTCATTCTGGCTCTTGTCACTCTGGTGCAGTGAATTCTAACACATTTCTGGAAGCACTCGGAGTCAGAAGTACTTGATTATCTTTTTAAGTGTTACTGTCAAAGCAAAGTGTCTTCAGAAAGTAAGACAAAAATCCTTTAACCGTGTTGTTTTTACTTAAATGTTGCTCATGCATCCACTGCAGCTTCTTAAGTGTTTACCTTTAATTAAGCTTTAATTGTTGGTCAACTATTGAATTAAATATGGCAACAGACAAAAAAGGAGAATTTCTTACATGAAAATAAAACTATATTTTGATTTCACGGTCATAGCTTTTATGAAACTGATTCATGATTCAAAATCTAAACAAGCGTTTTCAGCGGTCACATTATTACCTTTTTTTTCCCCAGTAAAGTCTAGTTTGAGTCCAAACCGAGGTCTGGAAATAGTTTTGGAATCTATCATGTAATTGGAACAGCTGTTTATGTGCAGTCGTCCTGCAGACTCAAACACATCTGACCCTCAGAGTCCCGGCTCCTCCCACGTCTCCACATCCCAGAAGCCTGCCTGAGTTGCTTCCCTGGAAATTCTTGTGGCATTTTAACTGGCATACCTCCCGTTACAGCCCCAAACACAGACACATACACACACATATGCACATGCGCTTACATAAGGTTCCTCTTTTCTCTTTAAATCATAATTTCCCAAACAGCTTCACAAACCCATATTTCTGTTACCGCTGATTTATTTAATTATAGTAGGAAAGCTTTGCACACGGGCCTGATATTTAGCCAAATTAAGTGTGTATATGTATACATATTTGTGTGTATGTAACTGAGTTAATGACCACAGTATACTCATGAATGAAGGGATGCAGTGTAATTAGCTGAGCTGATGATTAAAGCCATGAAAAACAACTAAATCGTAAGCTCATCCTGGACTGACGAAACCGCAGTTTGACCATTTTTCACATTTAAAGTGACTCCGTGAGAGGGTTCAAATATTAAGTGACAGATTGTTCCTTTAAAAAATGAAAATATAGGTGTGAAAGTAATAGAATTATCTCTACTGTTAGAATAACACACAATCTGGTATCATCAGGTGCTTAAAGATGTTTTCACACATTTCTAAAAAATTCTGAGGAGCTAATGTGTTCATACAAGTATCTGCATGAGATGGAAAGGTCTTTTTCCAGCCTGTTCCTGGTTACAAAGTTGGGATAATGTCTAATGTATGAAACAGGTTATCTCCTGGAGAACTTGAGTCAGGTTCATGTTGACAAACAGTTTGTTATCGACCACTTCCACAATGATTCTCACCCTGGGGGATCAATTTTAACAGCTACAGACAAAGTTTAATTGTAATTGATCCATATAAACACCTTAAAACACATTTGGAAGCTAAAAAATTGCGTGTTCTCACACCATACAACTATTAGAACCAATGAAGTTACTTATAGATGAGATATGATGAAGCTAAAACAGTGAATGCATTAATTATAACAAAACTATCCATCCCTCCCGTCCATGACAAGTCAATTTAATTTCTGCCCCCTGTGTTTAAATGGGAATACCATATCAGATGATCTATTATTAAGGTAGAAGTCAGCCCTGATGGGCTAATTGAGCGTGGGGGAAAGATCGGTGGAAATGGGTGGATGAGAAACACACTGTGACATCGCTTTGTAGAATATAGCTGTTGAAAGGTGCTGGAAGAGTGCGGATTCTGCCCAGCCTCTGAACGCAGAGTCATGTTGTCATGTTTTGTCTGTAAAATCCACCGGCAGTCATGGTGCGATCCAAAGAGTCCTTTTTGCCATTCCATCCATTTTCTGCCACTTATCTGGGATCTTGAAGTGGGGAAACAAGTTAGCTCTCCAGGGGAACATTGAGAGGTTTTCAAGCGAGCCAAGAGATATAATCTCTTCAATGAGTGCTGGGTCCGCCTCAAAGCCTCCTTGCAATGGGAGATGTCTGTAACAGCTACCCTGGGAGGCATCTGGAAGACATCCTGACCATCACCTAAACTATTTCCCTTCACAATGGTGGGTCAGCGACTCATTTGACTCCTCACCCTTTCCCTGAGAGTCATCCCAGCCATCCTTTGGAGAATTCCCCGTCACTATCCACAGTCATACCTACCAATAGATGAGGGCTGGCACACCGATCGACTGGTAAACCAACAGCTCAGCGGAAGCTGCCCCAGTCTACCTGCATTCTACCCCAAACCCCATGAGCAAAACCCCTGAGACATTTTAACTCTGACACTCCCAATCTGAACTGGGCAGTCCACCCTTTTCCAACTTAGGACCATGGCGTTAGACTTAAAGACACCACTTCCCATCATGTTTACATAAAATAAAACAAGGACTAATCTGCAAAAATCAAAGATGCAATCCTAATCCTAAAACCACTGAAACCACTTGACAGTGCCTAGAAATTCTGTCCATAAACATTAAAACAGAATCAGTCATACAGGGCAGAGTGTCCAGAATCCAGTTTTACTACCAGCAACATGAACCAAGCTCCCACTTTAGTTGTACAGGGACCAAAAGTCCTGTTACAAAGAGTCTGATACCCCTTGTTATGGACCAATCCTGTCCGTCTTGGTGTCCTAACAACTGGTTTTTCGAATGCAATAAGAACGAGTTTAATTGCCATTCAGTCCCTTGTCAAATGACTCTTCTGTCTTCTTCTTTCTCACACCAACTACCTCCACATCTACATTGTCCACATCCATATACCTCAACATCATGACTGTGATTGTGGGTATTTATCAGCTCTGGCTCAGCACAACAGTGATGGCAACATAACACCCGAGTGTGCAGGCTAACTATCTGTGAGGGAGCTGCACTCTGGGCTGCCAAAGTGGGCACAGCTCACTTTTATCTTTTTTTATACATACAAACAAACAAATTTATATCCATATTTGGTGTTTTATAGTGTTTTTTGCACAACCTGAGCTATTACAGAAGCTCTAATTTCTGCTGATAACCTCTCAGTCAGCCTAGCTTTTCAGAGCTCATGGTAGCAGATCTGCTTCTGTTCTGGTGTTTAAAAAGTCATATTAGAAACGTGTTCATGCAGTCAGACTCCGCAGGAATGACATGAGATCATTAACTCTTGTTGCATAGAGTTTCTACTACTTTAACTGATATTGCACACGGGTGTACTCTGTTAAACTGTACGTCCAAATGCCTTAAACAGACAGACAAAACTTCCTAAATTAATATTAGTTTTGCCCCTGACAGACATGTCATGTATTTGGAAAAGCTTTCCTTTGGCTTGAATTTAAACCCTTAAAATAGCCTCAAAATGACATCATTCAAAAGCTTTTGACAAGGGTTGTTTTTCCCCCAATCGCTGGCAGTTTGGATTTGGGAGACACATGGTTTCCACAGGACAGAGACCTGTGTAAATCCACACTGCACACAAAGAGTGGAAATGGGAGGTGGGAGCAAAAACAAAGGTCTTTCCTGTTGTTTAGAAGACACAGAGAGGAGAGACAGCAGGCAGGCAGCAGCGATGTTCTGGATGTTTTCTGCTTGATACCTGAGTTTTCGCCTCTTCCTTTTTTTTTCTAAAAGGGGTGTGTGCACTGCCTCCCGTTCACACACTGTATCTAATGGGAGATTCCTGCTGCTTTCCTGCTGCTGCTCCAGGAGGGAAAGAGTGAAAGAGAGGAGTGCAGCACGGCTCAGAGGTGCAGAGGGAGTTTCAGCCGCTGAAGGAAAAGGAAGCAGAAAATGGGACCGGCTGCCACCTCACTTACACTCTTCTGCTTCTGTTTTCTGGGAATAAATCTTCCTTCCAGGACAACCAGCGCCGCACCAACCCAGGTCAGAGCTTTCTGCACTGCTGCTGTTTACTCGTTTCTAAAATCTGTGAATGGTGTCGCCTTATCTACAGAAAGTGAGGAACAGATGGGTCTAAGGTCAACATGGTAATGAGACGCTAAAGAAATAATTACGTGTGCAGAGAAGCAGGTTTCTCATTCACTGGAGGAGTGTGATTGAGGACAGCCCACTGAGAAACATGCTGATACACTGGAAAAAATCAAAGTCTTACCAAGTATATTTGTCTCATTTCTAGTCAAAATATCTCATTACACTAAATATCAGACACAACTGCCTAACAAGTACTATTTCAGCCAGATATAGGGACTTCTTTGAAGACAATACATCTGGAATATCTTGTTAAATGAAAAAGTCTTGAAAACAAATTGTTTTGAGTCACAAATCATATGAAACAAGCTTTTTTTGACATTTGAAGAGGTTTTTAAGCTAATTTCAAGATCACTTTTATCTCAAAAGTCCTAAATATCACATTTTATTTCAAGAAATCTTGACAAACCGATTTTCACTAGTTCCATTGGCAGATTTTTTTGCTTATTTCAAGCAAAAACGTCTTTTATTTGTTGTTTTTTTACTTATTTTTGGAGGGGCATTTTTTCCAGTGTATGTACAAATAAAGGTGCTGCTGATTACCCATGCTTTCAGATTCAGAAGGATAAACACCATATTTGACATTGTCACTAAGGCCAAGACTTTAAGTCAAACTTAAAGAGTAAAAACACAATAAACTGAAGGTTTAAGTTCTCTGTTCTCTTAGAATTGTTGACAAAGTAACAAGACTCCATGTGAATGTTTCTTCAATCCATAAAACAGACCCTTTGAAAACCCATTATGCAAATTTTAAGGTAATCTGCACTCCCTGAATGTTGTATTAAACCCTGTAATAATCTTATTTGGAACATCTGAAGCGTCCTTGGATGTGTTCCAGGTTTCAGCTCATCTGCTGGAGGCCTGGACCCAAGACGCTTCAGATCTGGGAGTGATAGAAATGGTGATATCACGGGGATCTTTCTGAGTGTGTGTGTGTTTTTGTTTGCATGGGTTTACCAGGCATCTGTGCCAGAGGTGAAGAAGGCCAGAGGAGATGTTCCTGATATTCTTCCAGAACCAGAATCAGAGCCAACCAGCCCGATTTCAGACTTTGAAAACTCATACAACTACGTCTGTAAGCACTTTCATTCACATTTATAGAATTGTTTAGGCTCAGTAGATACTGTACTGTAGAAAAAGTCTTCAGCTTACCCCCATCTCTATATATATTGCCAGGAAAAGGGAAATTGGTGCAGTGATTTGTAGTGATCAAGCTTTAAAGTGAATATCTGCTCTGAGCTCCTTTGTCCTCCAACACAGCCTGAACCCTCTGAAACGAGCTTTCTGTCCTTTCTTTAAGGAGTCTTCAGGAATAGTTCTCCAGGCTTCTTGAAGGACATCCCAAAGCTCTTCTTTGGATGTAAGCTGCCTTTTGTTCCGTTCTCTGCCAACATGATCCCACACTGCTTCAGTAATGTTGAGCTCCGGGCTCTGGGGAGGATTCATCCCTCCATCAGACCTGCTGCCACTGATTTTCAGCCCACTTCTTGTGTCCTTTGGCACAGCTCAGCCTTTTCTCCCTGTTTCCCTTCCTTAAGAACGGCTTCTTGACAGCCACCCTTCCATGGAGCCCATTTCTGATGAGGCTTGGGCCAACAGCAGATGGATCAGCTGAAGGTCCAGATGCATCTCTCAGCTCCTGTGTCAGGTCTTTGCTGGATGTTTTCCTCTTTCTTAAGGACATCACTTTCAGATCCTGTTCATCTGCTGTAGATAGTTCTTTAGGCCTGACACTTCTTCTTCTGTCCTCCACTTGTCCAGTTTCCTCAAATGTTTTAAGGACACACTGCACACCATGCTGAGATATGCCAAGTTTTCAGCTAACAGCTCTTTGGGAATCACCTTGTTGCTGCTGAAATCCTGTTTTCTGTCTGTCACACTGTGTTATCTTTGCTGATTTTCATAGATGCAGCTAAAGAAATGGGAACTAATCTTAAAGGAGAACTGTGGTATTTTCAACATTAAGCCTCTTTTCTGAGTCGTCTGCAATGTTTTAGAACCCCCCTCACCGCTTTTTTGATGTTTACTGCTGTCTCCGGTATTTGCCTAATTTTGATTCTTCTCAACCTGCTTCAAAGACCTGTGTCTTTGTGACAGGCTGCTGGTAACAAAGTGCCTAAAGATCCTATTTAAACTTACCTAAATTGTCTATTATGTGTAGACTCTGGTTCATGCCTTGAGTTAGGAGCCTCTTTATGCCTGAATGCTTCAGGGATCAGTGTTACATTCAGGCATAACAACTGGACTGAAAATAAGTGAAAAAAGCAGCCAATGTCCAAAGCAAATATTGAAAGACCTTCAGAAAACCTGGAGAACTATTGAACTTTAGAACAAAAGATTACAAGACATGAGGGGTGGATCAAGACTTTTTCACGATACTGTAAATGTCACGATCTTAAAGGTTTATATGGTATCACAGTTACGTTTCTTATTTCATGCAGCACATCTGTATCCTGTTAACTTATCTTTTTCCATTCCTTTTCTGTGCCTAAGTGTCCAGACTAACTGGTATGGACCAGGCCATCCATAAGCTCAATGTCGGCCACTACACCCTGGACGTTAAAGTCAGCCAGTTGATGGATCGTCTTTCCAAGATGGATGGTAACCTCTTCTCGTCCCTTATCACATGCCTTTCTTTATTATTCATTTTCACCGATGCATGCTTCCATTGTTGCTCATTGCTAAAATGGCAGCTAAAGTCGGGGAGCTGGAGGACAGCATCCGCGAGGTCTATCAACACAGCAAGGACAACCGTAAGGAGATTGGACGACTGGAAGGTAAAAATGAGTCCTTTCCTGCATCCCGTGTATCGTAAGTTTGCCTACGACAAAGACCAGTGACTGTGTGTCAACATGTCAGCAGCCATCTTTAAGAAAAGATCAAATAAAACACGTATTTAAAAAGATGAAATGTTAATGTTCCCACCGTAATCATACTTCTCAGTGCCCCAAAAAAGGTTTTACTGGATGTAATTTCTCCACTTTGCATTTAATATGCATGTTCACAGCCAGAAAGAGGTGGGATGAAAAGCAAATCAGGTACATGAGGCAACATGTAGCAACTCTTACATCAGAGTTCTGTTTGATGCAAATAAAACGCTCGCATCAAAGAGGTGTGGTGGAATTTTACAGTAACACACCTTTAATGCTTCGGAGAGCTTTACAAATAAAACACAGCATGAAGGAAAAATTCAAGTGGGACACGTGGTTGTGTGGCACTTCATATCTGAGGAAATGACAACATCGCTAAGATGTTGGCTTTCAGAGGCATGGAAACAGAGACCGCTCTTGATGTTGGGTTGCCATAACAAAACAGAGACTGAGCTCAACTCTGCTGGTACCCTCTGCTGCGTGACATGTTTCAGCGGGTCTCTGCCCAAAGTTTGTTTTCAAATTCCATACTGTGTTTTGATTCGGTTTATTGATTTTAATCAGCTCAGTTTCCAGCAGCACGCGTGGCTGTTTTCAAGGGGAAAGCTCTAATAAACCCACTGGAAATGGCATCAACAGGCTGGTGAACACAGCGGAGCATTCGGGAGCTCAGGAGTTGGGGATCAGAACAGTGCTAAAAAAGACACCAAGGTCTTAAAATCTTAAAAGGTCCAGTGTATAGCATAGAGAGACATCTAGTGGCATAAATAGTGCATTGCAGACAAATGAGTGCTGCCACAAAAACACAAAGTTTCTGGTGCACCACAGTTTTTTTCCTTGTTGGACACACTTACAGACACATCGTGTCTGAGGCCGTCTGAATAAAATTTCTTCAGACACTTTGTCCAACATGCTCTTTTTTTTAATGTTGTTTCACAGATTATATATAAATCTATAACAATATAGTGAAACATAGAATAAAATATCACTTCATTATCAAAGTTGGTCATTAAAAAAAGTAAAGAAAATGCCACAAAAGTGAAAGATGCAGCCACAGGCTGCCACAGATCTTCCTCCTTTTCCTCTTTAATGAATCAAGCATCACTTTGAAGGTTTCATCCAGAGGGAATTATGGGACGCAATCATCCCCTTTAATTTTACGAAGCATGGTTCAGTGTTTCTACAGATGAATCATGAAGTCCTGAAGCTCCTTTTTGTAGTTTAAATTTAGATAGTTCTCATCATGGCGACCACTCAGATACTCCTGGCTCATTTAACTCAGTTGGGAAGGCTCTGAACCCCAGTACTGGAGCCAATACTGGATTTGTACCTTTTGGGCTACTGCTACAATATATAAACCTGATGGTTATATATTGGAACTTAATGAAGGTTTATATATATCACTGACACCCCAGATTCTGGTTGAACAATGAAAAAAATGGCTCTTTTTTGTCTTGGTTTGCTCTTCCCTGTAAAATAAAAAGAAAGAAATATTTGAAATATAAAGTATTAAGGACTTTCCCCTTTTTGCATCCAGTAAAATGCACTTTTCAGTTTTTCAGCAGACAAAAAAATCTTCAGCAGTTCAGCTTCTGCATCAAAAAGGATAAGATTTGATTGTTTTTTTTATTTTTTGTTTGCATTACTACTCATCCAAATGTGCAATAAAGCCCACGTGTGTCTTGTTTTCTCTGCTTCAAAGGCTGCCAGAAAGGACTCAGGATGGGCTACAAATGTTACCTGGTGTACAACAGCCAGCAGGACTACGCCGGAGCATCCAGAAAGTGCCTGGAGCGCGGGGGCCGCATGGCGATGCCCCGCGACCGCCGGGAGCAGGAGGCCCTCGCCGACTACGTCAAAGCCTTCTTCCACCCAGGAAACTGGCCGGTCTGGCTGGGCATCAACGACCTGCACTCTGAGGGCCTGTATCTCTTTGACGACGGGACGCGGGTCTCGTACTTTCAGTGGCGTAAACACTTCCTGTCCAGCCAGCCCGACGGAGGGAAGCGGGAGAACTGCGTGGCCATGTCGTCCGACGACGGCGACTGGTGGGACCACTACTGCGATCGGACCATGAACTATGTCTGCGAGTTCGATGACAGGGTGGCTCTTTAAAATGAACTTTCTTTAAAAAAAAAAAAAATTTTAAATAGCCTTTCTCTATTAAAATGCCACTACTGTAAACACCCGCTGTTGATCTTTAGAAATAAAAATAAATTTTATTTAAGATTAATCAATAAAATTATATTTTATTTTCCTGGAAAAAGATGCTCAACATACCTGGAAGGTAAGTCTGTCTCCACGGGAACGCTTTTTTAATATATAATATATACAGAATAAGTTTATTTCCAACTTCACAGACAAATTCCAGACTCAAATTTCCATATTTCCGGGTCCATTTTTGGAGCTCTGAGAACTAAATCCCGACTTCCAGCATGTGTTCCATTCTGGCTGTAAAGGTAAGACTTTAATTCTGGATCCTGTTGTCCTCACAAACCATTAAACCACCAAATCAGTGCACTAACTTTTTGCTCCAGCTTCAACGCAAACATAAAAGCTGCCTTAATTTACCTCCACAGAGAGCAGGTAAATTAAGTCTCCTCTGAAAATAGAGCTTCACTATGTTGGTTTGCACATTAAACAAGAATAAAAGGACTGAAAATTAATTTTTAAAGCAGTTACACGTGAGTCTCTATTTTCATGGCGTCTCTTTTGTCTTGATTTGTGGGATCCATGATGCAGCCGTCACGCTACTGCTCCTAATAATAACTGCAGGAAGCTTAAAGGCCATTTAAGATCAGTTACAGACCTACATGTCAGTGTTATAAATATTATTCTGTCCACGCAGCTGCAGTAATGCGACTGTCAGCCAGTCGGGACTTCATTCATGGAATTCTAAATATTTGTTTAAAGTTTCCAAAAAAGGGGAAAACTGGAAAGCTGGAGCAGAATCAGCACATACCGGACCGCTTTAAGATATACATCGGTGTGTTTTTGGGCTTAAAAAGAAGCCTGCAGGGCCTCTCGGATACTTTCTCGGATAATGTGTGTGTGTGTGTGCAGAGGAGACCGACACCTTCTGAGCTGTAGTTTCACTTCTGAATCCTCTTTCAAGCCACTAAAAAGACCCTTTACTGTGCAAGAATGAGCCACTTACTGAACCACACTGTAGATAAAACAAAAACATTGTGCAGCAACTAAAAGGCTGAGAAGAAAGGTTTATTTGTAAATCAACATAGGATGATTCATCTGCTCACAGTTCATTATAAAAGATGTTAGTTTAGTTATGAATATAAAAAGATTAGATCTTTATCTGTATTTTAAACTGTAGAAATCTATCATAATCTACTTTTCTCAAACTCTTCATTAAAGTGCGTAAAGCACTTAAAGTGCTTCTAAAAAAGGTAAACTTGCTAAGGAATCATGTTATCTTTTCAAAGTTAAAGCACAGATATGCGTCGCTTCTTCATGAATCACAGCACTGACGCGACAAAGAAGAACGGACATCTTTTCTTCACCCTTCAGCATCGGTCACGCCTCTTCACGACGTCGTGAGAGCGAGACGTGACGTCATTGAGGTGAATCAAAGAGTCGCTCTTCCTCTGTGGTGTCAGCGGTGGTTTAAACCTTCGAGCCGGATCTGTTTCACAGCTTCGGCTCTGGATGTCCGCCTGCAGGGTCCGCAGCCTGCAGGATGTCAGTCACGCTCGGTCTGTCCAGAGGGATTTTAGACGGGTGAGAAAGCAGCACCTTCCCTGTGTCGTCCAACAAAAAGTCTCCTCCCATCTGGAAAAAACATCAGCGCACAATAAAGCTGCATTAACTGCAATCAACACCGTGGGAAATGTCATTTGAAGAGAAGTCCCACAGAATTATAACCAGAGTAATCAGTCTCTTTTAATTCACTGTTTAAGTGTCACTCTCTCAATGGCCTAATTCACAGGTTGGACAGGGTTAAACACAAACTGGGCCACGAGTTTCACGTCTTGCCGCGGCACAGATTAGATCTCAACGGGCGGTTTCTGCTCCATCTGTATTGCTGTGATAACACAACTCTCTCAGTGTGACCCGAATGCATTCAATCCTATTCTCAGGTTCCATTCCTCCTTCTCTAACTCAGAATAATAAGCCAAGAGGAAGGATTCAGCACTGAAATGTTTATGCGATGATGAATTCAGAGCGCCTTTCAATGACCTTTGTGGGGGAAAAATATCCATGCGCACATTACTGAGACACGAGGGCGAATTATCAAGTTGTAACCACAGCTTTTATCGTGCGGTCACACGATCCAAGTTCCAACATGAAGCTGCCAGGAGGCTGTAAATTCTGCTTTTCCAGTGAATAAAAGGTAATTATACAGTAAGCCTACAAGCTTATAAACACGTTTCTGAGCTAAGAGAATGATTTAGTATCTATAGAGCCCCAAAATACTCCGTTTAGCCGTTGGGATTGATGCATTGCGAGTTACTTTGTGTTAAACAAACATCCTTTTTTGCATTATTCCCACTCGTAAGTCATTTCTCATGAATCCAGCTGCAGCCAGTAGTCTCCCCGGTCCTTTAGCTTCTGAATAATGAAGTCAACAACTTGCTCAATATCCATATTGCTTGAGTTTTAAGATTAAAATTCATTTAAATTAATCCATGCCTCTCCCAATTTAGTGAGTTTAACAAGAGTTCAGTTATGATGTTCCACACAAAACCATCTCATGGCCACAGCTTAATTAACTCAATGAATTAGCCATTAGCAATAATACTTTTTACATCAATGACACCAGAGTCACACAGTCTGTTATTGAGTATTTTTACCAGAAGGGTAAAAAAAGAAAAACTACTGATTTAAAGCTGAAATATGCTGAAATATCTAAAGAAAAAGACTCAAACAACAATGTGAAAAAGTGAAAGAAAAGCAGAACTCGTTCTATTCTCTAGCTGAATGTTTGAGTAGCAAACTGTTCCAGTTTAAAGAGTCTACATTATCTGTGTTCTGATTATTCAGGGCATCATTAAATGTAACTAAATGCACAGTTTCTCATTATATTGTATTGAAACCTGTTGCAACCTTAAATGTGCTTCCAACTCATTCTGACCAACATTCCTGAGCCTGAAACTGCCCTGGAGCCCCCGGGGGGACAGAGCAGCAGAGTTCTTAACTTTGGTTTCCATCACTTTTCTGCACGTCACACACAAACAACAAGGCAACAACACACCTCCGCCATAATAAACAAAGACATGAGGTGTGGACACGAGGGAAGAATCAGCTTTGGGTTGGATTTTACAGCCGGAGAGCGCTCAGATGAGTCGGCTTTACTGTCAGTGGGTAATAACTGATCAGCTCCTGTTTGCTTTGTCACGATGAGCAGGTTTAAATGAATGAAAATAATACAATCATTTCTCCGCCACAGTAGGCTGTAAATCCTGCTGTGATACTAAAAGTAATGAAACGTTTACTTTGTTTAAGGTTTTATTGATCGTTTTTAAGTGTTTAAACTCATTGGGGCTGTCCTACACTCCTTTCAAAGTGCTCTCTGCTGTCCTGAAATACACGGTATGGTTCTGGTTTTTGTGTCAAATTCACACGCACAGCGGTGCATGTACAGGGCTCAGACATCAGGCCTTTAAACCAACACAAGTGAACAGGGAGCTACGTTTCTAAAGTACTAAAAATGTTGCAAATTTTACATTTCACAGCTAATTTTGGTGTTTAGTAACCTCAGACTTCCAAGTATAAAATGTCCAGGAGAGGGTTTATCAGCTCTTGGTTTATATGAGGAACAGCACATAATAATTCATGATATTTGATGGTGTGTAATGTCTGTCAATGAATGAATTTGGTAAATTTTTCCTGGTTAATACTTAAAGATACGATAAGTAAAATAGTTTTTTTATGCCTGAAAGTTGCACAAACCAAAACATCACAGTATTCAAACAAATCTCAGGATTAATTCGATCACACCACAGCTTATTGATAGGCAATCAGTATCAATAATATATATATCGTTTCAACATTGCATCTCCATATGAGCTACACTTTATGCCATAATAAAGCATCCCTGCTGTGTTATGCTATATTGATGCAGCATATTGTTTCACTATTTGATTTATATTTGTTCATTCCTTCGCATCTCTGCATCATATTAACTTTTCAGTTACTCCACATTATCATCAGTTAGATAATCAAACAGAGTAAGGAGAAACAAACGAGGCGTTTTCCCTGGGAGTGAATTATTCCCATTGATTTGGACTTCTAACTGCACTCAGAGACATATAACACCCTGAGGGGAAAGGAAAAACACATCAATATGACCTCCTTCAGAGGGAATGATGTGAATAGTGTGTTCAGAACTCGCTTTTGTCGCCCTGCAGACTTTTTCTGGTTTAAACTACAGTCAAGACATGCGTTAAAGTTCATGTGTTGCATGTGTTGACACAGCCTGGAACCTTGGAATTCCTGAAATTATTCCAGGATTAATGTACAGAATGATTTTTTTTAAAAAAAGGAGAGGTATTGAGGTTCCCTGTGAAGTTAAATCCCACCCTGAATTATTGTCTTTGCTTTTTTATAACAGCCTCAGGCCACCACAGCAGCCTGTGCTTTTGCCATTAAATCCATCTGTACCTGGTAGATGTCTTCCAGCAGACGGGGAGGGATATCAGGGAAGTCCCTGTTCGCAGCTACGTACTCCGAGTACTGCAGCAGGCAGCCGAACTTTATCACCTTGGAGTAGGACGAGCCGAGGCCAAAACTCCTGTAGATCTGCACAACAAAAAGATGCATTTTTTGCTCCATTTGCAGCCGAAAACCCATCTTTGCAGGTTTATACAGTCAGCAGCCCGCTTTCAGGAAAAACTCTGACTCTTTGTACGCAGAGGCAGATATTTCATGAGTGCTGGCTGCCTCTGTGGCATGTGGAAAATATGTTTGTGTTGGTTGCTTCCACCTCACAGATGCCAACATCTGGAGGTCGACTTTTCTGAATGAATGACACCTCGTCAAACAGCTGTTAAATCATCTGGTTTTTCATCAGCCACCTCCACTTTCCAACCTTTTGATCCACCTGCCCACCAGAAATGACTCTTCAAAGGCAAAGTTGTGGTGTCTCTGCTTTTGTAAGAAAATGTTGTCACACATCCTGACCTTTCTCTGCGGATCCAGCAGCATTTCAAAGGTACAGCCGGTCTGCTCCAACCACAGCTGAGCTCCCTCCGTACCGCCGAAGGAAACCACGACGACCCGCACTGACCGAGCCTTCAGGAGAGTCTGCGGATCAACAGAAAATGAACCGCTGCCTCACAATTCTCTGTGACTTCCATTCAAGATTCATCTTTCCACATGTTTGTCCTACTCAGCGTCGCTGATTTATGTCGAAGTAGATTTATTGTGGCTGAAAGGCCGAGTAAGGTCACTTTGGAAAAAATGCTGGAACTATTTGAGAAGGATTGTTCAACATTTTGGGAATCTTCATTTTCTCATAGCATGAAATGGAGCATCATCCTCCAACTACTGCTTCTAATTTATGAATTCCTGCTGACTATTTCCTCAGATGTTTCCATGTTGCTGCTTTTTACCAGCTGCTGGTCATCTTTTTAACAAATCTGTCGTGCTTTTATAGTTTCGCCTGCAGGTTTGAGGTAAATCACAGTCGGGCTCTGACCAGAATGCTGACAAACAACCGGCAAGATGAAACAGTGGGTGTCTTATCCAATCAATAGTTTTTTCAGTTTAGTCTCATGGTTTCAAGCTGATTTTAGGACGGCAACAGAAGAAAGGAAGCAGTTCTTTTGTCACAGAAACAGCTTAAAATGTTTTTTGGAATTAGCATTTAGGCAAGGCAAGGCAATTTTATTTGTAGAGCACAATTCGTACACAAGGCAATTCAAAGTGCTTCACCGCTACATAAAATCACAAGAAGGCAATAAAATCATTAAAAAATAAATAAATAAATAAATAAATAATAATAATAATAATGAAAATTTTTAAAAAAATTAAAAACCCATTAAAAATAATCATGAAATAATTAATTTAAAAGTGAAGAGTGCAGATAAAATACTTTCAGGTGTCATATGCACAGCTAAATAGAACTGTTTTCAGCCTGTCTCACATCTTCTGGAAGACTGTCCATTTAAAGGATGGACATACATTTAAAAAGGACAGCTGATTCTAAATAATTAAAAACGGACCACTACGGTTTCAAAGAAGGCTGGAATGTGACTCCCAAACTGTTGCTGGTCTGAGACGCCAACATCAAACTCACATAACTGACCGACGTCTTTGGAGATGTAATATCACAATTACTCACAGAGATTAAAGTACTTCCAGAAAAAGACTTCTCTTTTGTGTTTTTTTTCCTTACGTCATCGAGGTTTGTTTCTGCTCAGGACTCCTGCTTCTACCGGATTATAACCACTGAACCGCCTCCACCCTTTGTTCCTGCTTTGTTCGCAGCCTCGTTTGTTGACTTTAAACCTGCCTGTAGAAACGTCTCTTTTTTGCAGCTTTCTCAAACGGTCATTTCAGATTTAAACCCAGCTCACCGTAACATAGAGCGGCGTTTCCCAACCCTAGTGGATTCCAATGAATGGGTCGTCCTCAGCCTTCTGCAGGGCTTAAAAACCGGACCCATTCATTGGCATCAGGCGTGCTTGAGCACCAGGGTTGGGAAACGCTGACAGGTGGAAGGTGCACCGACCTGACTGGCTTCCAGCTCGGCCACGTGGTCTCGTCACGGCAGTCATCCAAAATGCCTGATAAGAACCAGCAGCAGCTTCTGACCCTGACCCATGAACTCACTGAGAGTCACGCTCCTGTAAAACACACAACACAACCTGGTGTGATGTAACACTGAATCTGCAGCATGGTCTGACCTGACTGTACATTAACACTAAAACACAAAGCTGGCTGAGGCAGCAGATAAATGATGGCTGCTTACTTTCCGCTCCGCCCGTCAGTCAGCACAGAGTCGGGGCTCAGGCTGCCTGCCGTCTGTCCTCCTGACAGCTGCTCGTCGGTGCTCTGCAGACGCTTGTCCACGCTCTGCAGGAAGGAGTCCCACTCACCCTGCAAACACACACCCCCCACACGGAGCTGTGCAGTTACAGTAGGACTTCATCCAGCTGCTGGCTTATGACCTACAGCTTAAACTCATTTAACTGTAGTTTTAAAGCTTCCAGTTGAGCTCACGCTAATTTTAACTGATCAGTTCATTCAGAAAAATCAATAAAGGTGGTAATGATATGGAGTAAAACACACAAATATATAAAGAATGTCCAAATTAAAAGGTTTACAATGTTTTATTTTGGTAAATTCTGTTCCTTTATTTCCTTTCTCTGTGCTTTATCACCTGTTTTCAGTCCCATCATCACTCCCATTGTGTACAAATATTCCTGGTCATCAGTTAGTCATTGTCAGATCATTTCATGTGGTATCTTTTCATGCTTCTGAGTTATTTTTGAGTTTATTTTTTATTAATAAATCTTATCTAAGACAGCTCCGCTTCGCTGTTCTCCGTCCAGCATTTGGTTTGGCTTACATGTTTCATGCCAGCTGTCAATCATTAATGATGATGAAATTAATTAAACCCATGTAAGTTGAACCTGATGACCACACCGCAGGTAACAGATGGGTGAATTAACCAAATAATGGTTAATTATCTACAGCAACATTGGAGAATGGATTAATAATTAATAAGTTGTCTTATTTCCCAAGCAAAAAATGTCTTAAAATGTTCAGAATTTACTGGTATTAGAGTCAAATTATTAAGATTCGGTCATTATTTTCTTATTTTAGAATGATGACAAACTAAACTGAGACAAAAAGAAGCAAACGAGTGAAAACAGTCGAAGATTTGAGACCTGCAGCTCTCAAATGTCAAATCAGCCATAATATTATGACCACCAGTGTTACTCATTTAACCATCAGTGGTTTTAATGTTGTGGCTAACCTATAAAACTGTAATGTCAGCTTTAAAACAAGGAACATACGGACCTCCAGCTGCAGAAGCTCTTCCACCTGCTGACTCACGGCTGCATGGCTGCAAATACACAGACGTTACGTGATGGAGAGCTGGTGAACGAGCAAGCACTGAACATCTTTCATGTCTTTGGACAAGCAGCTGTTTGATCCTATTTCAGAGGATTTGTTAATACGATTTTGACTCATTTTTATTGACTAAAAGAACAAGATCAGTCACTTTGAAAAAGCAGGTACAAATTAGGTTAAATTCAAGCGTTATAGATGAGATATCAACGACTAAAACCTTCTTGGTAAAGAGGAAACGGAACTTATAACATCCACAATCAGCTATTGAAGCATTTAACATCATCACACCAAGATTTCAACAGCAAAGGGCTTCTTTGGCTCATTTCTACCATACTTACTGGTAAGATTTCTGCCAAACGGCCTCTGCTTCACTCTTCTTCTTCACTCCAAGGCTGCTCAAAAACAGCAGATTACTCAAATGAAACGTCAGCCAAAGTCAATTAGACTATAATGTGTGTGTTTCAGTAAAGCCCGACCTTCTGTATAAGTCTGCTCCGGCGGTGATCAGGCCAAATAAGGTGGTGATTTTGTGGGGGACAAAAGTCTCCAGGGAGGCTGTGGGAGAACAAAGTACCATTGTTAGTGATCAGGCTGATTTCTGCAATGTCACGATGCTGGCAATAAGCATGACAGGGATTACATTTCACCAGCATTATATCAACAGACTGTGAAACACTTTAAAACAGGCCGGAAAGCCTTTCTTTTTACCCAATGTTTTTAATGATCTCCCTTTAAATGCTCTGTCCTGTTTTTATTTCTTTTTGTATTTAATGGACTTTTATTTGTGTATTTTATTTGCATTTTACTGTCCCTGATTTTGATCTTAATAGTTGCCTTTTATCCCGCTGTAGCACTTTGAGATTTTGTTGTAAATGCAAAGTGAGTTATAAATAACATTTATTATTATTATTATTATTAAATAAGCTGGGTCTCTTAATCCAGGGACCTGATCACACGGATCTGCGTTAACATTGCTCAAAAAGTTATGAAACATTAAACTGGAGAACGTTGACCTTGATGCTTTCCTTATGTTAAATGCACAGTAAGAGCCGTGATGTACCAATAAAAAAAACAAGTATTTCAGCTTAAATATTATAAGACAGAGTGATTATTTCTCCCATCAGAAAGCGGAATAACTCGGCAGACCAAACCACGTTCAATTTATTTCCCTGGTCGCCATTTTTTTTTTCAAAAGAAACCCCTTTAAAAGCTTTTCCCCAGACTCAGGCTTACCTGCTGCTTCCTGTTTGGCGTTCTGCAGCAGAACTTTGCCCAAATTCACCAACAGACTGAGACTACATGTCAGAGTGTCCACATCCTCGGCCATGATCACCTGCTCTCAGCGCGCAGCAGCCAGTCTGACAGCCGGCATAACGGCAGGATGTGGACCAATCCAGACCATGTGACAGAGTCACGTGGTGCCGTCACAGGGCGCTATTGCAACACCTGGTGGTGAACTTCAAGACCTACAAGAGAAGTGGAGTTCTAAAATGTGAGAATCAGGATTTTATTCTAAGAATGTGCTGTTCTAAGAATATTAAAATGAGTTAAATACAACATGTTAAAGGTTAAAGGTCATGACAGCACAGTTAGAAACAGACTGAACAGGTATGGCTTGTGTGGAAGGGCTGCAGGAGAAAGCCTCTTCTCTCTAAAGAGAACATGGCAGCACAGCTTAGGTTTGCAAAGCTGCATCTGAACAAACCACAAGACTTCTGGAACAATGTCCTTTGGACAGACCAGACCAAAGTGGAGATGTTTGCTCATAATGCACAGCAGCACGTTTGGAGGAAACCAAACACAGCATATCAGCACAAACACCTCACACCAGCTGTCAAGCACGGTGGTGGAGGGCTGATGATCTGGGCTGGTTCTGCAGCCACAGGACCTGGGCACCTCGCAGCCATTGAGTCCACCATCAACTCCTCTGGATACCAAAGTGTTCTAGAGTCAGATGTAGAAAGCTTAAAAATTACTGTAATATGTCTCGTCCATCCATCTTTTATCTTCTGCGTCATGCGTTGTTGTTCAGGTTTCTAACATATTCTTTCATTTCTAATCTTTCTTTCGGCTTACTGTCCCGTTAATCAACTGTTATGTTTCCCTAAGTTCTTCTGGAAGAAAATAAAAACATCACAGCCGGTTGAAATTGTCACCCAGTTTTATTGACGTTGAACAGAACATCCATTTCAGTAGAAAAAGTCCCTCTTTCAAGTTTTAAGATGTAAGAATGCTGTGCACTCCTCACTCTGAAGCCCAACAAAGCACCTCATGACTAGATGACCCAGTAAGGATGAGAAGATCAGAACCGGTCAGCAGGTTGGAGGAAAAAGAGCAGTGACACAAACTAGTGAAGGTTGTGACCGTCTAATGCAGGAAATAAATTAAATGCAACACTAAGGAGATCAGTTTCTTATCAATAAGCAGAAATGATGCAGAAATGATGCAGTCCGATGGCATTCAAGTAGGATCTGCTGCAGGATTACTGGGACTTCAGTGTAAGTGACCTTTAATGTGAGCAGTAAAGGTCTCCAGATCATGGGATACTTTTAGAAAATGATTCTTTGTGCTTAAACCCACATTGAGTCAATGTAAACTCACTGTAAAACAGCTTGTTAACTTCCAAATCCTGCTCACAGCAGTCAAATAATGCATCCGCAAGGATTTAGCAGGGAATCGTGTAACTGCAGCTTTTGTTCAGAGGGACTTTGGTGACGTTGATCTAAGAGACTTCTGGATAAATTAAAAGCTTAAGTTAAAAGAGACGAGCAGGTTTTCTCCAGATATCAGTGAGCCGGAAAAGAAACAGGCAGCCTTTCGTGACGAGTGAGAACATGAAAGTCCGGAGAAAAGAAACGAGAGCCGCAGGGGAAAGGTTGAGGCGAGGTTGTGCTTAGAATGAATCCACCAGATTCTCACCAGTCAGAGACCTCAGAGGACAAGCATGAGACTCTGTCTGTAACTTTTAAATCAAGCAACGTGCAGTTCAACGTTCACGCTGCAGATTTTAGAGCTTTGGAATACTCCTTCTGTGTCAATTATTTCAATATTTTTCATCCTTTTCTGTGTAGAAAATGCTTGTGAGTTGGTTAGAAGTTGTTTCCTTTCACAGAGAGCAACGATGCTTCTGAAGTCTCTGACTGACGCTCTCAAACACTCGATAAAAGAGGCAACACTTTGCTAGAAAGTGCTGACAAAGCAACAATGAAAGAGACTGCTTCAAGTATCCAAAGCGGAATTCAATAGCCCTGAAGTTTTTGTCCCATATTTCTTTTAAAATCCCTCGCTGCTGACAGGCTGAAGGTCAGTGGTTAAAAGGCTCGTTTAAAGAGCTCATCGCGGGCTCTAACATCAAATAAAAACTCTTTAGATTCCACAGAGCTGACCCGAAACTCTAAACATTTCCTCTGACAAGCTACTTCACGTTCCGGGCAGACTGTGAAACCATAGATTGCTCGTGCCGACGGGTGGGCACATGGGTTTGTGCTTTGGGCGTTTTTTTTGTTTTTCACAGCGAAGTTGGACGGAATCGCTTCTGCATCCCAAACAAACGGTGACATTTCAGCCTCCCCTGTCGTGTCCCCCAAACACCTCTGAGCTACAGCTCAGCCTTAAAGAACAAGAAGATGGAAAAAGGAAAACCGTCTGCTCCTTATTAAAGACCAACGTGTCTCACATTGATCATGGTATTCCTTTAAATGAGGCCAAAAGCTGCTGCTGAGATGACTGTAAAGGGTTAAGTAAGTCCAGCTAAGTTAAGAGTAACGGGTTAAGAGTGCGTTTATGGGGAGATGGCAGAGAACAAAGCAGCATTTGGACACTGAAAGTAGATCATTTGGTAGCTTTTTTGTTAACCCGGATCAAAATTTAATTTCTAAGAGAACAGTAAAACGCCTAAAATGTTTTTTTATGTATTAAAATTCGAAGGGAAATGAGTCCAGAGTTGTTTGGGCTTGTAGAAGGCGACTGTTCCTTTGTTCTGCCCTGTGCTGACACCCTTTTTAAGACTTTATCTAACAGACTTCTTTATGTCTCAGAAGCCCCGTTAAGACTTCTTTGGACAATGTGACGCCGAGTCTGTGTTGAGGACCTCGATCATCGTTCGGATGGACGGGAAGCTCTCCGCTACAGACGGGAGACTGTGGTACCACGTGGGTAAACTGCGGAGGAAGAGGCGGAGGATTAGGGAGAGTAAAGCAGCGGAATCGCATGGGAAGCTAATATTTTTTGCCTTCACACCTTTTGAGGCTCATCCAGTGCTTTGCTGTTTTACTAAAAGTGTCTGGACTGGGTGCAGTCATGGCCTCAAAGTCCACCAGCTGAAAGGAAATTAAGCAAACAGTTAGTTTACAGGACGTCTCCATGAACGGATACCCCGGATAAATCTGTAATCTCAGTAACTGGTTAAGATTAATGTTACATATCCGTGCAGTGCTGCTTAAAAGTCTCTCCAGAATAAAGAATTTAAGGGAAACAGCTGAGTTTTAGTGGAGTTAATTCATGCGCGGAGTTGGACTTTAAAGGGATAGTTCGCCTCTTTTGACATGAAGCTGTATGACATCCCATACTTGTAATATTATTTATGAACATTTTCTTACCTCATGCTGCATCCTGTGAGCAGAGTTCCAGCCTCGTTTTTGTGTTGATGAAGGTAGTCCGGCTAGTTGGCTGGGGCCACAAAATTGTGAGGTCTGACTTTTTCCTGGAGAACGATTTTGTGATGCAAATGTATTACTCTGTTGAACGCATATTGTTTTGAGAAGCCAAACGCTTTATTTTTTAAACCCCAGCCAACTAGCTGGACTACCTTCATCAACACCAAAACGAGGCTGGAACTCTGCTCACAGGACGCAGCAGGGGGTAAGAAGATGTTCATAAATGATGTTGCTGATATGGGATGTCATACAGCTTCATGTCAAAAGAGGCGAACTATCCCTTTAAGACTTCAGGAAACGGTCAACATTCATGTAGTAAAACAGTAAAATTCTGCTTATATTAACGTGTAAATAAAAACTAAATTTATTTCACATCTTATTGATTTAGAAAGTCTGTGTTTTTATCGTTATTTCACACAGTTTCCCGACTTCTTTCTACTGAATGCATTTAATTTAGATATTTTACTGGTAATATTTCTGCACTTTAAACCCAATTAACATCTTAAAACACCTGAAGACAAACGAGGAAGACCCCCACACGGTGTTTATTTACCTTTCCTTTCGGGATCCTGCCGATGACCTCCTTCCCGCTGGCCATCAGCGCCCCCATCACCACCGAGTAGGCCACCACGCTGCGGAGAAGCAGACCCAGAACTCCGCCTTACACAGTTGTCATAGTAACAGTGACAATCACACCAAGGCTGTCCAGTTGTTTCTGACTGATTTGAAGAAAAAACTCCAACAAAAAGGACCATTACAGCGCAGAACTAGTTCGCTTCAGCCTCTCGTTTGCTGAGAAAGTGTAAAAATATCAAAGTACGCAGACGTGCTGTTTTGGCTGACATTACCTGGATCCTCTGGAGAGAGGCATCAGGTTGCAGAAGTAATAAACCAAGGAGAGGATCAGGTTGCACACTGCATCTGCGTCCTGAAAGGAGACAGAACGTCAGAGTCGGATTCCGCCGTTGGCCTGAAGAGAAGCTCCACAGACATGAACTTTATTTCACTTCTGCTGCTGTTGAACCAAAGGGTCCAACACAACGGGGACGAGCCCGTGTTGTTTCAGAGGAGAGGAAATGCTCCTTTAATGATGAAAAAAAGCACATTACTGGGTCATCTGGATAAATCACGTGACAAACCAGAGAGCCGAGCAAGAGGAACAAGGTCAAGGTCGGCCGCCTGCTCACAACAATGAGACAAAACGCCTCCTGATGGCTTTGATGATATTCCTCTGAAGTCTGCTTATTGCTGCAGTTAAGAGAGATAATTATCAAAAGAAACAAACGTGGAATCATTGGCTATAAACTGAGATTCCCTGCAGTGTTCATCAAGACAACGATGTCCCGTGAGCCTGTCTGGAAAAGTGAAGTCTGGGATGAAGAGGACGGAGGGGAGAGAATTTAAATTGCAAATCATGCAGATTGTTCAGAGGGAAAACAGCTCTGCTGGCTGAAATTAAACTGAATATTTAACATGTGCTTACGCTGTTGGTGGCTGAGCCCAGATCAGCATCCGCTCTTTACCCTACTTACCTTTTAAATGTGTGTTTTTAAGATATGGTGGGGGTCTTTAGGTCCTTATTTTTGGACCCTGCAGTGATGGTGTGACAGTAAACACCACAACACCGAGGCGGGGACTCACCCTTCGTAAATGAGGTGTAAATGAGGTGTAAATGAGGTGTAAATGAGGTGTAAATGAGGTGTAAATGAGGTCTGCCAGGGCAGCTTAGGAGGTGCCACCAGTTCTTTTGCCGTGTGTGAATGAAAGACTTTGAAAGACGCCATTTTTGTCCCTCTTGTTTGTCTCAATGCAGACGTCTCATTAAAAAGCTCTTTGACTTCCTTTCCTCATGTTCTCCCTCCTCTGCTGCTGTGTTCTTAGCAGAAAAACTTAAAACCGAATCACTTGAACAAAGAAAAGTCGTTGCTACTAACTTGCAGAGGTTTAGAAGTGTTGTTAAAAGCGACGTAAACATGAAAATCCACTAAAAAATACCATAAAACTGAAGAAAAATGTGACGTTTCCACATATCTCATCAACCATCCTTTTATTTTCTTCACTTAAAGCAGGCTGTAGAGGTTCATCTTACCCCCAGCTCTGTGGACAGCATCAGCGCCTTTCCTTTAGCTGTGAGGTCTTTGTAGATGGACTCGATCTCTGACTGGTACTGCTGCGTCCGCTCTTCTGTCGTCTGGGTCTCCACAGAGAACAGCATGTTTCCCACCCTAAAGAAACAGAGAACAGATGCATCATAAGGCAACAAAATGATGATTAAACATATTTAAAATTTTGATGCAATCCAACACTTATGAAGTGTTTCTGCTCATAGATTAATCTGAAAGTTTCACACTTTTTACACTTTTTTGCAACTAAAACGTCTCTCAGGGGCTGTTCCCACCTCATTAGTTTACGCCTGGTGTTAATTCCAATAAACAAACCCAGAGCCTGTGACACCAAGGCTCAATCCCAATTACGCCCATTGGTTTTACTGCCGTTTCACAGGGATACAGTGCCTGTTTTCTGTTGGGTGTAGTAGTCATCTATCCTCCAAATCGCCCCTGAAAGCCCGAGTTTAAGAGCCAGGTGACTGCTAACCCTTGATCCCTAAAAGAAGAGGGACGCCTTATACCTGCAGAATGGAGCGGTTGGACAAAGGGATCAACTGGGATTGAGGTAAAGTCTGCTGTGGGGACATCAGTAATTCAGAGATGAGATTCAGAAGCTTTTCCATGGATATTTAACCCTGTGTGTTACTTCTTGTTCAGTGTTTTTTGTGGAGATAAATCCCAGTGGAATCTCTGGAGGAACGTTAAGGAGTAAAAATGTGGCCTGAGCAACTGGCTCAATGCAGCTGGAGTATGTTCCTACCTGTACTTTATGTTCACTGGCCCATAATAAGCTACAAACCATGTCATTTGCATATTAAAGCATTTAATTACAGAACACCTGTCCTATAAAAGGACTCAATCTGAGGCGTCTCCTCCCCGACTGAGTAAGATGCTGAGCAAAGTGTTCGGGCGTTACCTGTCGCCAGTGATGGTGATGGTAAAACCATCGTACTCTTTCCCAGAATCCTTCATGCTCGGCACCTTGGAGTTGACCGTGAAGCCATCTCTGGTTTTACTGTTGAACTGCTTCAGGAAACAAACACAAACACACACCCTTCCTGGCATTTCACTGCTGAACACAACCAGAAAACTGCTCTCCGTTGGACACATTCTCAAATAACCTCCGCATTTCATAATTAAATTGACCTTAGGTCTTTATTACCTTCATTATAGGAAGCAGATCCTCGACTTTATTCACATTTTCAAGAGCCTGGCGGACTTCCAGGAGCCCTCTGGGGTTGTACGCCCTGAGACAGACCGTGCCAACATGTTAGTTAAAGAGGAAACAGCAGGAAACACAACTTCACATCAGTCTGAGTTGTACGCAGCACAGGGATGCTGTTAGATCCATAAAGTAACATACGCTGATGCCATCTTGACTTTTTTCATTATCATCATAACTTTTATTTAACAGGAAGTGAAGAATTATACAAAGTTTACTTCAGATTTAAGTTAAATGCTTTTTTCCCTACACAGTTTGAGCTCTGGGAACAGATCAGGGGTACGAAGGGAATAAGTTCCCGAGCTTTTCTGGGTTATACAAATCTTTGAATAAAAAGGAAGCAGACGAATACAACAAAGCAACGATTGAGTCCAGAAAATGGAGCAACCACAACAAGACATTTAGAATCACTTATAAACCTTAGGCTGCATCTAATGCGTGGAAACATTGGAGGATGGAATCAGCATTGAAGGTTAAAATGTACAAAAGTAAAGGACTGATTTACCCGTGGTAAACTAATATTCTGTCTTTGATGAAGTCAAGGATGTTGTCAAAGTAGGTCAGGTATCTGATGTTGATAATCTGTCCCCTGGAGAAACGAAGGAAAACACACAAGTTTAAACACTGCTTTCAAATAGCTCATCAGAAGCCAGGCCGGTGTTGCATTTCAAGGGACTCAAAGACATTTTTCTGTGGCGTAAAACGGAGAAAACTCTATAAATGTCACGCGGAAATTCAAGTTGCCCCAGGGACTCCGTCGTCAGGGAAACGACTTGTTACCTGATGAGATTGATGTGATTGTTGAAACCCCGACTGAGGCTTCTGGCTGGCATCTGGTCTAACCACAAAACTGGCTGGTCTGGATCCGCAATCCTGCAAGCAGAGGGAGAGCCTGTTGAGTGCGTTCAGGCTGCAGTCCAATAAGCTGCGCAGCAAAGAAGGAGACGGACAGCCGGAGGAGGAGACCAGAGAGGGAGCACCTTCCTTCCCACTTCTCTGGTGAACAACTTTTCAGCTGCTCTTTGAAGCACAAACCTACAAACCAAAAATAGCTGAATATTAGCTTCTTTCGGGGCTTCACGGTGTTACGCAAGACTGCTGAAATGAGAAGAGCCGGCGGTTATCACATTTCAACATCTGACTTTATCCTTCGAGAACTCTTTGAGTTGTACAGCCATTTCCTGAAAGTTACTTCTTCATTTATCTTGGAGAGGACGACCATCTTTTAGCAGTTTTGCTGTTTTTTGTGCAGCCAAGCCAAACTTACATTTGAATGTTTATTATCTCTACATGTTCAGACTAATTGAGCTCTAAATCAACTTTTTCCAAGTGTGTATTTGATGTTGAAAGTCTTGTAACTGTCACTCTGCGTAGTTACATGTACAGTTGAAAGCAACTGTTGGACTAACATGTTTATTTCAAGGTTTCTTCTGCACCAAGCCAACAAGTGGCCAACATCTGGAGCATCTGTCTTTCTTTGTTGGTGTGTAAGACACACATCAGTTCTGCCAGGCCCCATCTGAGCTCTATGAATGCTTTGAATGGCTGTTCAGCATCATTAATGAACTCTGTGGCACAAATATGTGTAAAAAAAGAACCAAACATATGTTGAGTTTGTTTAAATTCAAAGGCCAACAAATTAAAACAGCCTATAACTGAGCTACAAAAATGTTTAACGGTAAAAAAAACATGCTAATAATCATCCGTTCGTTTCCGTTTTTTAAGCTTCCAGAACAATTTACAGACTCCTGCTCCATTCTGCACGGCCACCTTGTGCCCTCTCATATACTGTATCGGTAGTTGGAGGTTGTGTTTAAAGAGCAGCTGCTTTCTGGGTCTGCTGTCGCTCGGATCTAAGAGCTCTGCTGGCTTTATATTCTCTGAACAGATCACAGATGTAAACCATCAGCAGGCTTTTAAAATCTATTCTGTGACTGACTGGAAGCTAGAGTAAAGATTTTAAAGCTGCTGTGATGTGTTCAGATCTCTTAGTCCGGGTTAAAACTCCAGCAGCAGCGTTCTGGATGAGCTGCAGATGTTTAATGCTCTTTTTGGGAAGTCCAGTTAAAAGAGCGTTACAGTGATGGAGTCTACTGGAGATGAATGCATGGATGAGTTTCTCCTGGTGTGTTTGGGAGAGGAAACCTTTAATTCTGATGATGTAATAATCAGTTTTCTTCTAGTGCCATGCAGAGGTGTCGCTGACAGAAAAACGCGGCGTGTCCCTCACCTTCTCCACTTCACAGCTATATCGAACATGTCTCTCCACTGCATTTGTCTGGTCTTTCCATTAACTCGCACTTTAGAGTTGCTCCACGTCCGATGCATGGCCTGCATCACTTCCAGCGTTGCCAAACCCATGGCTGCAGAATCAAACAACTCTGTGTTTTTACAGCTTTTTTTTTTAAACATTTTAAGACCTTTAGGAATCACAACATATATCGGCGTTACCTCGATGTATTCTCTTGTTTGGTAAGAAGCCGGGAGTGTCGTACTGCATTAGCGCTCCCAGATGATCGGCCGTGCAGATCAGCTTCTGGACTTCGGTGCTGTAGCTGTCAAAGTTCTGTGGCAGCACGTCTCTGCAGACCACAAACACAAGCGGGTTTAACTGGCTCTGATCTCTCACGAAAAACCGGATACACCAACATGGGGTGTGTAGTGCCTGCAAAGGTTAGTCTGCAGTTACCAGAGTGTGCATGCAGAGCTGCATGAGGTCACTGACAGGAAACAGGCAAAATGTCAGTGTAAATGATGCAAAGGTTGCCAAAAGGAAACAGGTCGTCAGGTGTCAAACCCACAGAAATATGTCTGAGAATACAACAACTAAAGAAATGTGAGGCAAACGGGTAGAAATAGGACTCAATGTTTGAGAGCGAGCTGTAAGAAACTGGCAGGGAACTTAAACCATCAGGAACAGCTACAGAGAAGAAAAACAAGGTTCCAGGGAGATAAAGAGAAGCAGCTGTGGATGGTTGGATGAAGGTGAGATTTAGTGATGGATCACCACTCTGTTTGGGACAAAGAGATGATGCTGGAGCTTTGGTTTGGTCCAATGAAACACAGAAAGATGAGGAAAACAAGCACATTTCCACCATCATCTGGGGTTGATGTCAGGTGAAGGCCCAGAGGAGATGGCAGCCATTACCTCTACAGTAGATGCACAGGTGGACTCAATCTAAAGTGGCTTTGGTGATGCTGGGGTCATTTTTCACAATGATTACACGTCTTGTCACAGAGAAAAGAGCGTTCAAACTTTTCTTCTGGAGAGAAATATTAACTTTATGGTGGAAACTGGACTAAATGCTCCATAACAAGGCCAAAGGAGGGAAAACAAATCAGATTGTTTGGGTGAAAGAATAAAAAAGATGAATGTGAGGTTGTCGCCCGTTAGCTGTAACGAACACATCCACCTACTTGATATGTGGCTGCAGGCCGGGCTGCTCCTCGTAGTCTTCTATTAGAAAAGGCAGGTTCTTGGCCCAGTGGTTCTTAAAGTTCCCCGGTAAGTCCTGGTCCACGTTATATTCCACTACTGGAATATCCAGGTGGGAGTGCAAGTAACGAGAGTACTCTGGAGGAAAAAAGGTTCAAATACCACGTGAGCCGAGCAGAAATTGGACTTTTTGGAGCTAAAAACAAAGGAATCTATAAAATGCATTCACACATTCTATAATAGATGAAATAATTAGAGCCTTGTTGTGCTGTTCTTACAACCCTTCATCCTTCGTTTTCTACCCTTAATTCTTAATAAAAGCCCAAAATGCCCTAAAATACCTCCGTGCTTCAAACTGTCCAACAGCAGCTTTTCAGCTGCATTCTTCTCGTCATTGTTTCGAGACGATCAGTGTTTTTTGGATGCGTTTCTGTGTGTAAGCATGGGGCCACTGACCTCTGAGGTATTTCACTTTGAGGTATTCAGAGCTGGCCTTTTGTCCCAGCAGTGGGTCGTTCAGCATGACTTTAGTCTGAGCTTTGATGCCCTCGTAGAACTGCCCCATGGCCACGTGACTCAAGCCCTTCATGTACTGACAGACCTCATTGTAGGGCTCCAACTGAAGACACCTCTGCAGGACAAGAAGGGGAGCATATTAAGAAATCACAGAAAAGCTTTCTTACTGAGTTATCTAGTGTAAAGTGAAATAAAAAGGGGGAGAAAAGGGTCTTTTCTGGTCTTTTAGAGCTTTAAAACTCCTAAAAAAATAGATAGAACAGCTAGCCTCCTTGTCTTTATTCCACCAAATCAAAATTCTTTCTTAAAAAGACCTGTTGTACTGTCTTTATATCATATTTTCCCCAAAGCACGTCACAGACGCTTCATTTAGACCTAAGGAAATGGTGTCAACTTGTGGGTAAACAGGCAGAATCCACCTCCATCAAAGTTTTAAGCTCTTTAACCTGCTGAGCATGTCTCTACCTTGAAGTTGCCTATGGCCTCCTGCAGCGAGCCGTGGTGGTACAGCATCATGCCTCGGAGCTGAAGAGACTGGATGTGGTTCGGGTTCAACATCAGAGCTTTCTGGAAGCTCTCCATGGCCGACTCAAAATCCCCCAGCTCTCTGTGAAGATGCAGAGCAGAGCAGCAACAACGGAGGCATATGTTGCATTTAAAGAGGATTTATAAAGAAAGTGGCAGACTGTGGAGTGTTTGTACCTGTAGGCCTGTCCGAGGCTCTTATAGGCATCTATAAAATCAGATTTCAGCTTCAGGGCCTCTTTGAATGTCTCAATGGCTTCCTGATGAAAGAAAACAACAGAGTGACAACAGAGCTGACAGGAAACTGCAATAAGGAACACGAGATCAAAACAACAATTCTCACTCAGCAGACCGCAAACGTATGAATCCAGATCTTAAGCCTGGTTTATAGTCGGTAACGCAAGACGCAACGCAAGCCCTTGCGCGGTTGCAAGCCCCCCCTTGCGTGCTTGCGTGTGTCACCTCAATTTTCTAAACTTTACGCAAGACGCAAGCCCAAGCCACTGGCTGTGTTCGAAACCGCCTACTACTTGAAAACGACACTCATCGATCAGACAGTATGCAGAGCGTTTACACACAGTGCACTTCACTCCTGTCCGAGCCCAAATCAGCCGGCCTGAAAAGCTGATTTCCCTTAAGCTATAAACTCTGTAAATATATATAACTTTAGCAACATTTGAAACATTTTCAGGCGAGAAAGTAGTCGTTTAGACCCCCAAGGTGTTGAAAATCTGACAAAATACCGGCTATTTACAAGAAGAAGAAGCATGAATCCACTCGAAGAGGTCCTGGCGGTGAATTTGCTTTCATCATAGTAGGCTTGTCATTGAAAAAACCCGCTACTCCACCTACTGTCCTGGCGGTGAATCGCCACGCAGCACACGCAAGCGCCGACAAAGCAAAATGAAGTATAAACGTCTCGAGCCATTAACATACGCGCAAGACGCAAGCGCAAGGACAGTTAAAAGAAGTATAACTCAGCCTTTATCTCCAAACTGCAGTTTGCACATCTGTTATTAAATGGAACCCACAGCCAATGCTATGCTGCTTCAGCTCCATTTCATTCAGGCACTCAGGACCTGTCTGCATGCCAACATTTAAATAGAAAGTACTCTGCAGCCTGATGGGAATGCCATTAGGGTTATTTTCACAAAGTTAAAGAATGTGCCTGAAAGTTCTTGAGATGCTTAAAAGAAAGAAACTAAAACCTCGTGGTGGCACCAGTGGGGGAGTCGTGGGATCTCCGCAGACATTAGAACAAAGGAGCTGCTCAGACAAATAGCTCTGAACTCCAGAACAAAGTCCAGGAATCCTTAGGATAACCGCTCAGATATTACAGATCGATTGAGACGGGGCAGTTTTTTTTCTTATCAAAGAAAATTTCATTCAAATATTAACAGACTGCCAACTCTGTCTGTAAGTCAGAGTTAAAGATTGCTGAGCACGTCCATGCAGAGCAGACAGAACATTCATGTTCTTGGTCACAGATTGGGGATATCCTTTGTTAATGCTGATAAGAAGCAGATGGTGCAATGTCGACTTTCTGCAGCACGCTCTGTGTTTGTGACTGTTCGAAGCACCCTCCCGGCTGCCTGTGGGCGCTGGGCCGGGATTTCCCCAGGAAGTTACTTTTTTAGTAGCATCTGCTCGCTTTACTCTCTGTGCACATGTGACATTATTAGTAAACTTAACTTAGTGTTTGTCTTTTGGATGAAAATGTCAAATTCTTTTGGAAATCGTGGACGTAACTTCCACCAGACTAAAGAGGAGAGAAACCATCCAGGTTGCTTCAAAAGCCTGCATCTCTGATGGTGTGGAGCCAATGGAAATGTAAAGTTGCACATCTGGAAAGGCTCCATCAATGCTGAAAGGTGTATGCAGGTTTTAGAGCAACATCTGCTCTAAAGGTTTAAACCCCATACTGCATCTGTTCCAACTGCATGGCTTCGTAAGGAGAAGAGTGACCCGCCTGCAGTCCAGATGTTTCACCAACTGAAAAACTAAACACAACAAATCCAGGAGCAGCTAGTATGGGACAACGTTCCTCTCCCAAAAGCTCCAGCAGCTGGTCTCCTCACTTCCAGATGTTTACAGACCGCTGTTAAAAGAAGATCTAAGATTTAACACATTGTTTTTAGGGCTGGGCGAGTTAACTCGTTATTATCGCATTAACGCGTTAATTATTTAACGCCGATAAATATTTTATCGCACATTAACGCAGGTTTTTTTATTTTGTAAAAGTCAGCTGCTCACAGGCTTTTATTTTGTAAAAGTCTGCTGCTGTCTGCTGTGGAACAGGAAAAGAAAGTAATCGGCGGATCCACCAAACATGGAGAAGGGTACGGAACTTTTACTCGGCCATTTTCATTTTAAAGTTCTTCCAGACGGCGGAGTCCACAGAACCAAAGTCATCTGTAAACTCTGCCAAGTTGAATTGTCTTCTCAGCGTAGTAGTTCCAGTCTAAAATATCACTTAAAGGCAAAACACACAACTGATAGCAGCAAGTCATTCAAGGAAACAGACAGTGGAGCGAGGCTTCTACATAAAAACTACAGAAAGATGCTGATGTTAAAAGTGTGTTTGCACAACAAATGTTATGGCACTTTCATTTATATGGCAGCACATTTAAAATAAAACTAAATGCTAAAAGCTATACGTTACTTTTGGATTCATTTTTGGATTTTGTGTATAAATGCGATTAATCGTGATTAATCAGGGAAATCATGTGATTAATTAGATTAAAAATTGTAATCGTTGCCCAGCCCTAATTGTTTTGTAATGATTTCTTATAGATTTGTGTCTTTATGCACCCAGAAGCTGCAGCAGCGAGTCTCATAAAACACCTTTAATCACAGCTTACGTAGCACAATTCCCACATCTGTGAGAAGATCTGCCGGCTGCATACCTTGAGCATGCCTCTGTGGAAAAAGGTGAGACCTTTATACAGCATGGCGATGGGCTGGTTCTTCTTCAGCTCTAAAGATCGCTGGAAGTCCTCCATAGCTGCCACATAATCCTGGACAGAGGGGGGGGGGGGACATGGGGTCAGAGGATGGAACTGCACCAGTACACGCAGACAGGTGATGCACATCGGACGGTCAAACCTCTGAAATGAAGAGCAGGGTTCCTCTGTGTCTGTAGAGACGAGCTGAGGGCTGCAGCTGGATGGCTTTGGTCAGGTCACTCAGAGCCTCGCTGATCCGACCCAAAGGAGACAGGATCTGAACAGGAGAGTGTTTGATCATCAGAGTTTTCACTTAAACTGTAGATTAAAGGAGAACATCCAGGTGTGGAGTTTTTCCTTTTAGAGCATTTTGTTGTGCCGCATGAAGCCGTCAGACTACACGACACTGTAGAAATTCCTATTTAATTTGGTCTTTGACCAGTAGTATGATGACACTTTTATCTTATTCGATTTTGTTTTATTTTATTGCTTTCACTGTTCTCTTATTGTTTTTATTTGTTTTTACTTCTTCTTCTCTTTATTTATTACCTGCTGTACATCGTAAGGGTCGTCTGTAAAGGGCTGTATGAATAAAATACATTTATATTTACATTTGAGGGATTACACATATAAAGCTTCATTGTGTGGTTTATTAAAAGTGAGCTACACTGCAGTGACATTAAGGGTCAGAAAGAGGAAACGGCTAATAACAAAAAAAGCCTCATTGTGAAACCTGGGGGAGGGTTAATGAAGCTGCCACTGCACTCCAATCAGCTACCAACGTGCTTTCAGGGTCATTTCTGTGTCCAATATGTCCATTTTTCACAGTAATTTCCGTTCTCTTGAGTAAGTGATTGAGTTAATAGAGAGATGATCTTCTTGTTATGTTGAAACTTTATCAAGAACTAAAAGGGAAGTAAGTTAAACTGAGGCTGAATCATGCATCTATTATTCATACAAGTCATTTTCTGATAAGAATCTTTGGACTTGCACTAATATCTATGTTCACAGTTTGACGGTTTGGGCGTCTGCACGGTGCTTGGATGACTATCTTCTCTGGAAATACAGGCTTGTGATTGGCTGATTGACAGTGTTTCAGCTATGTTAGAAACTTAGATGAAGTGATGAAGACGAGGGAGCATCCGTTCCACAGTCTGTATTCAGAACAGGACTGCTTCCATAAGATGAAGGCGACTGGGTTCAAAACAAAGGGTTGTACCACATAGATTTGGTGTGAGAAGCTACCAATAAGTTTCACGGATTTTATGAGCCACACGTGCAGAAATCCAGGGGAAAAAGCAGCATTTCTGAGCGATGCTTCTGTCGGACACAGTGATGTTGTGCAGCTCATTTCAGTGGATTTTCCTTTGGTCGCTGCCAGTTTGAAAAAGTCTTCTGCTCACATCTGCATCTGTCGTATAATCTTTTCTGCATGTTTTTGTCACCGTTTGATTGTTAATTTCTTCTGCTTGTTTCATAAAGTTTTCCTTAAAAGCCCAACAAGGAACAAGGTCTGCAATAGTTGCTTTTTTTGATTATCGTAACATTAATGTTATGTACTGTCCCTGCTAAATAAACCTCAAATATGCAAAAGAAGAGTTAGCTTTCCTGCTAAGACTGCATACAAACCTCTACTAAAACAACTTTAGCTGCCACTGCAGAGCGTTCACACATTCATTTCATGAGCGTTTAATCTTGCTACGTGTTTCTAAACTTTAAGTCACTGAGGTTGCTTACTTGCAAGTCTTTAAATAGGTGAAAAGACACCTGAATAAGGTATAAAAACTCCTTCATCCTGGTAGCACTGAAGCCTCTAAACTCCAGACATAAAGGCCTGTGGGCAACGTGCTTTTTACCTGTTGCTGTGCTGTAACTGCTGCATTTTTATGTGGTCGATTTTAGGATCTAAATCATTTTTCTCAAAGAACAAATCACAAATCTTACAAGAAGACCAAAAAAAACAGCCATATTAGGATCTATTTTTATGTTGAAAGATGTGACTAAATAAAAAATTTATAACCCTGATTTAAAGCCTGCTTCCTAAATAATTACGACCAGTTCAAAAACTCTTTTATATACTTTGGCATCTGCACCAGACTGAGTAAAGGCCCTTAAAACATATCTGCACTTTGGTCAGTGATTAATGCTTTTAAAGATGCTCATAACCTGACCGGACTGATGCAACAGAAGTTTAATTACAACAGTAACAATCTGTAGTTTTTCACTTCTGCCTCGGCTGTAATATAATCCAGCCTGCAGTGAAGCTTATTACATCCTCTTTAATAGATCATCTTACTACCCGTCACGCTTAACTGATTGGATTAGTCTGCGGAGACTGTAAATCTGCAGAATCTGCGGAAATGTGAAACTTAAAAGAGGGAAGGCAGCTAAGCTCCAAACGTACAATCTGATTTGTTAAATTGCATCAATTACTGCCAATTTACTGCGGTATCAGAGCAACATAAAACATAAAACTGAAGGAAGCCGAGGTAAACTGAATTAGGACCGATTCCCTCGGTCTTTTTGACCCGTCGGCACAGTTCAGGCCTCACCTCAGCTCTCTGCTCGTAGACCTCCGGCCAGTTTGGCTCGAGGGTGATGACTCGGTTGAGCTCGTACAGCGCCAAGTCGGCGTTCTTTATGTCCTGACGGGGAGAAACGAGAGATGAAGGCAGCTACTTTTTGCTTTCATACAGCTTTATGGGTAAATAAACAAGAAACAATAAGAAAATCTTCTCTTGTTGCACTTTAATAACCGCAGTGTCCTGATTTTAGATGCATTAAATGTCACTCTCAGCTGCTCTGCATCTCCCTGGAACTGCTGCTGTCAGCAAAACTCAGGCTTTCTCTTATTTTAAAAGAAAAGGTACTTAGACAGCAACACAGCAGCAGCAAGTGGACCGTATTCATTCAAACGTACTTTTGAGACAAATTGTTGGAAAACACAACATGAATACAAAAGGCTACGAGTGGACTCGGCCTTTAAAGACGGACCCTCATGCATGTTTACACAGGAGATTACATCATGACGAGGCCATAAACTATCACTCACCTGTAAACTTTTCTTCCCATAAGCTATCCCTCTTCCATAGATTGCACTGATCAGCTCTGGGTCGCTCTGCATCAAAGACAAAAACACAGCAGGTAAATATTCCCTATTTGTTGCAGGAAACAGACGTGCTGCGTAACAACAGCTGAACACACCTGCAGTAAGAGGGAAAAGTGTTTGATGGCTTCATCATAAAGACCATTGCCTATCAGAACGTAGCAAATAGCTGCAAAGAGAGAGAAAAATGCATCAATGAGCGACGCGAGAAGGTAAAAAACTTCAAAAATTAGGGTGAAGGATGAAAACGAAATGCTAACTCACCAAGTTCCTCGTTTGTGTTGTGGTTATCTACAGGAAAGGGGATTTTTTTCTGCTCTATAAACAACTTGGCCTGGTTCTGTGAGAGAAAAAACAGAAAAGAGATGAGAGATACACATCGAGGGACAGCACAGAAAGGCAAAAAATATTGGTTTCCTGTATGAGGGGGAAGTCAAAGGTGTCACTTTGAGCCGCAGGGCGAGAGGCGAGCTACACTCTGGACAGGCTGCCACTCAATCACACTCTCACAGTCAGTACAGATCCCCAGTTAACTGAACATGCATGTCTCTTAAAGAAACCTGCAGAACGAGGACAACATGCACACTAAAAAGAGTATATGTGTCGATGTCAACAACAAAAAAAACTCAAAGGACAGTTTTTAAGAGGCTTTAAGGCAAAGAAAAGTCCACTGAAATGGAAGGAATGCCTGTGAAAACCACCCAAAAATTAAACAAACTGGTTTTTAAATATGTATATTGTTGTGCATTAAAATCCTTAAACTCTCTGAAAGTGAGGCACAGTGTTCCCTGTAGTGTGAGAGTCTGATAGTAGGACGTGTTGCATTTTCCAAAGCTGCAACAAGACCGCTGACAAAGTAAAGACTTTGTTACATTTCTACAATCAGTGGCAACATCGTCAGCATAACAAACTCAGTGTACTGGCACGCCGTCACATTTCAGCAGTATGTACAGTCCTGTGAAAGAGTCTTGATTCAAAGACACATCGTTTGTACCCGTTTCTTTAGCTGCATGTGTGAGAAACAGCAAAGATAACACAGTGTGACAGACAGAAAACAGGATTTCTGCAGCAACAAGGTGATTCCCAAAGAGCTGTTAGCTGAAAACTTAGCATATCTCAGCTGCAGCATGGTGTGGAACGGAACAAAAGGCAGCCCACATCCAAAGAAGAGCTTTGGGATGTCCTTCAAGAAGCCTGGAGAACTATTCCTGAAGACTCCTTAAAGAAAGGACAGAAAGCTCGTCTGAGAGGGTTCAGGCTGTGTTGGAGGATAAAGACAATCTCACATACCTCCAGTGGTATTTAGCCTGCAGCACTGATATCAGACCGCACTACAGGGTGTGGCCATCAGACTACAATCATCACTGGATGTGGTTACAAGTGCAGAAGACCACACCCAACCAGATCCAGCAATCTGAGGCGCAACAGGCTTAGAAATAGAGATCATTCCTTCTTTTTTCAGCTAATTTCTTGAGATTCTGACTCTTACCCGCTAATTAGATTTAGCTTTAAATATTAGAATATGAAGCTAGCAATAAAAAAATGAGCACATTCTGATGAAACATTAGTAGATCATCGACGGTTAAACTCTGCGTTTACGTTGCTGGGGGGTGTGGCTGTTAGAGATATATTCAGTTTGTGAGATCTCACCAGGATCTTCTCTGCGTTAAGTGAGAAGACTGACTCGCAGGGCGGGTTGCTTCCCTCCTCACAGTCGGGGTCATCCAACTGTAAAATGGAAGACTCTGCAAAAAACAAAAAGCATTAAAAGCACTTACGATGGGGAGCAGCAGAGCTAAAAATCTGCATCTTATCTGAGTACAACTGCATGGTGCTGCTGCTGTCATCCTGCCAAATATGTGCCAGAAGATTGTGGTTGTAAATGTTGTGGCTTTCATAAAAAAAAATGCATAAATTACCACCAAAGCTTTGTTTTAAATGAATATCAGAAGGACAACAGAAAAAAGCAGAAACATCAGGGAATCATCCTACTTCTCACTTGATCCGTCACCTGTTTTCTGACTTAGTTTTGGGGCCTTCTTGTCATTCGGATAATCATTTGCAGATTAAATCATCAGTTTAAGCTTTGGATTTGGATATTAGTCACTTTTAAATGTGTGATTGTGCAGTCTCAGCGTGCTCGCCCGATTCTGCCGGCACTCACAGCTATAAGCGTCAGGCTTTCGTCCAGTCGGAAGATTTCGGGACCTTTCGAACCTCTTTAGACTCTAAAATTATGCATGAACGACGAGGTGACATCACGTTGGCAACGTTCATACACATGTATGCCATGTAACTCGACATTCTGGCATAAAAAGTTGCATTTTGACCATTTAAAATTAATAAAAAGAACATGTTTGAGGCGTCGAGCTGGCCTGACCAGACTCGGTGGATTCCAGACCGACCGGTAATGTGGGATTCAGACCGGAGGGAAATGCTCCAATTCCAGTCGTGCTGGATCTGCTGATGGCTTTAAGACACCAAGCATTAAAAAAAACTAAAAAAAACAAAGATGAAGCTCCCTAAAATGCCATCATCGCTGTAGTTTTAATATATTCGACTATTTCTAGTATTATCTTTACTTTACTGAGGTTGTTATTCATTGGTATCGTCTGTAAGGGAAAAATTAATTCCCATATACATTGTATTCAGTGTTACTCTGTATCAGCCGGTAATAACTCATTTAAGACACTTGTTTTTCTCTTTTCTCCCTCTTTCAATGAGGGTATTGTGCTCTTATGATTGAACAACTTTAAGGAGTTTGACAGGGAAGATGGCGCGGTACCGAGAGAGGGGCCTTGGCTGTAGAAAGGGAGGAAAGATAGATAACAAATGCTTGAACATATCAAAGGAGCGATTACGTAATAACCTGTATATTAACTGACTTGTTTTCGCCTAAGGTTCTCAGAGCAACTCTGTATTCTGATCTGTGTTGTTCTCTCTTGCAAGATATTATTAAAAAGCATCTTATCTCCTCAGAAAATAACTGACTCTTCCACAACAGGTCTTTGCACCCTTATGTTGTAATTAAAAGTGCTCTGAAATAACTTAAATTTGCACATTTTCTGGATTCCCACAACGTGCTTCTCTTTTATTTAATTTTAAAGTGAATTGTGGAGGGATTCCTTCGTTCAGATTGGCCTTTAAAACAGATTTTCAGATTGCTGAAAAATGGTCAAACACAATGGTGCACGGAAATCTCTCTACCCTCGTAAATCAACCAAAGCAGAACAACCCATGCAAAACATTCATGAATGAGGATGCCCTGAAAGCTGGATTTTACAGGGTTTATTTTGGAGCAGGGTGCATCAGTTATGTGTAAAACAAAAAACAAAACCAAATGTCAAGAGAAAACATGATTTCACTTGTGTTTGGTTACATGAGAAATGTACTGTTTGGGGCTAAGTTTGGTGTAGACCTCTGAGGGGAAGCTACAATGAGCAGTTTGAGGAGTGAGTGTAGGTTTCTTTGCTGTTGTACAGATTTATAAATCCCGGCTGCTGTGTTTTTTAACCCTCCGTCACTGACCTCTTATTTCACAGCTCATTTTTAGCGAGGCAGAGCCCGATTTCAGTCACCTCCCCGGGCTGTCATTGATTGTTGTTGTTAGCTTAACGTTAGCAGTTACCGGTTTTCACACTGACAGTTGGACCAAGAAGGACGTGGCAGAGTAACGGCTAAAAAAAAAAGAAAAAAAAAGACTTTACCGCAGTCCGCAGCGTAATCCTCCCACTCGGACAGCGAGCTGCATCCCTGCTTGTGGAGCTCATTTTTGAACAGAGTGAGAGTGGAGAAGTACTCGGTGGAGATGATTGTCCGACACAGGTACAGCACCGAGAGCGCTAAGACAGCAACAGCCCGGCTGGCAGGGGCCATGTTTTGCTACATGTGTGACGCCAGAAAGCCGGAAGCTGCTGCAGTTCCACCACGGCGGAGGGACACGCCCCCTCACGCGCGAATCTGCGGTAAGCGAGGCTGAAGCCCGCTGAAGGAGAATCGAACTATATTTCCCAGCATGCTCCGCGGCTGTCAAACCGGCCTAAGAGGTGACAGTTTCCTGTTCTAACGTTCAAAATATTAGTAAGACTTTAATAGTTCAGTTCGGTTCAATAATACCCTTTTCCAACCACTGAAGAGTTTATTTTTAAAAAAAAAATTCTGGTTTTATATGAACCGGTCCTTTTTATGTATTTTTACTTTTTATTTTTTTAACATTCATTTCCAGTTCGAAGCATCCCAACATGATTTTAGTCTTTTTTTTTTAAATGTTTTAAATGAAAGAAGCAGATTGCTTTGAGCAGTTTTTATTTTTTTTGGTCCTCAGAAGCTTTCTGTCCTTAGTTAGAACTAAGCAACTCCCAGATAATTTCATTGTATCGAGGGACTTTGTTAAATCACTTTTCACACTGCTGTATCTGTCTCTCTGTTTTACCTTTTTCTTTTTCAACTGTACATTTGGTCTTTAATGTTTTTGTGTTCTACATAAAACCCTTTGAATCACCTTGTTGTTGAATCTTGATCTAAAATTACATTTGCTTGTATTGCCGAACCCCCTGAAGGAAAATTATATTGAAATATCATTACAGACGTGTTATTTTTGTAGCTAGATAACAAAATTCTATATAGATTAAATAAAGTAAGACCAAAATCAGTTGACAAACATGTAGAAAGATGAACTGTAGCAGAGAGGAAGGTGTGGTAGAAATCTTCAGTGGTCTCCATCAGTGGGTTGGGGTGTTGTTTTTGTGGCTAGACAAAAACTTAGTTGATGATGTCACACACAGTGTCAGCAAGTGACAAAGGTGAACTCTCTCGGTAGACAACATGGACGCTTCTTCTCTGTGACATATCCAGGATTACACCATCTGTTGTTAACAGGATCTGTAATCCTCCTCCTTTACTGTTCCCTCTCTGTCTGCAGTCTCTGTCTGCCTGTATAGTCTTAAATCTGAGCGGAGAGCTGTTAGAGCCGTTCCAGAACCCATGTCCAGGTGAAAAAATGAATATGACATCTCTGATATAGCTGTTGCATCCAGACAAAGAAGATGATTGTGGATTTCTGGAGGGCCAGGAATAAGCAAAACACTATTTATGTCCTGGGAAAAGATGTGGAGATGATGGAGGAATAGATACGTGGGAGTTTACCTGGACAACAGACTGAATTGGAAATTAAACATTGGGGCAGTCTACTGTAAAGGACAGAAAATATTAATGTTACTATTTTTCTGAATAAGAGTAAGAAAGAGAACCTTTATTGTCAATGCACAGATGTACAACGGAAATTACAACCTTGTGGTAGCTAAAAGGAAATAAAAACATGAATAAAAGCAGCAAGAACAACATAGATAACAGTAGCAGAGATTAAAAATACAATATTGCTTAGAGTGTATTGCATAGACACTTTGATTTTTAACACACATACCATCAGTACTAGGTACCCCTCTTAGAAAGCAGCAGTGAGAACAAAGTGTTTTCCGGGTGAGATCAATTCTGGATGATGTTTGTGGCATCTGGCTCTGGAACTGTGTCCTTATAATGCTCTGTGCTGATTCTATTGATTCTGTCAAGCACAGAACAGCTCTTCTAAAAACAAAATATCACATCAAATCATGATCAATCACAAAACATGCTAACTTGGGAGAGTTTTGAAAGCTACACGTTTCAGAAGACAACTTTTCAGAAGCTGCCAAATCTGTACTTTTATTTTGAAATCGGAATGGTACGACCCGTGGCACTTCCGGGTTGCACTTCCGGTTCGGTTGTTTTGAAAGTTAGCATGTTGCTTATAGCTGTGTATAAATGAAAGAATGGGGAAAGACGTTTATAGATGTGTTGAATGTAACGAAAAGGCAGCGGAGCTTCACAGGGATTACAGAAACGGCATCCTGAAGATAACTATATGTGTGGGTTCATTATTCACATCTTTGTTTTGAGCCGTCCGGTCTAACTTTACAGTGTTTGACGAGCATATTAGCCAATAATTAAGTCCGTCGCGATGTAAATAAAACAGAAATACGGCCGGTCTTTATCTGTATAACTTGGTTATTAATAATTCAAACATTGTAAGTGGGTGTTGTGTTGTCACTGAGCTGTGATTTTACACCGGTCTGCTGCCTCGTCTCACGTCTCTTTGATATTTATTCTTTAAAATGCTGCATAGTATTTTACTGCCATACCTACACGACGATATTTACATATATGTAAACAGCATGTGGTTCTTCTTACTGTTTCTCCAGGAGTCCTGCCAGAAGCCAGTGGATAAATACATAGAGTATGACCCAGTTATCATCCTCATTGATGCCATTTTGTGCAAGACCCAGGCATTCAGACACATTCTGTTTAACACGAGCTTGAACGTAAGTAACCTTTTAGTTTTAGTTTTTTTTAACTGATAACTGGGTACTGTGCTGAAGTCTTGATCCAGCCCTCATTTCTTTATATTTTGCCTCCAAGCAGCCAGACTTTCTTGTAATCTTTTAAAATGGTTTTGAGCAATAGTTCTTCAGGCTTAGTTTATCTCAAAATAAAGTTTATCTTCGGATATTTGCTGCTTTTATCACTAATTTTCAGTCCAGTACTTATGTCTGACCATTTTCAGAGGAATGCTTTTTTTTCTTTGTGAAGCACTGTATGTTTAAAAAAAACAAAGGGAACAAATCAAATGTTGCAACGGAGAATTTGAAATGTTTGAAACTGATGAATAAAACCTTGTTAAAAGGAGATGTGATGTAACATGGTGGTAAAAACGCTTTGATCCCAACTTTTCATGAAGGTTTTGGCATAAAAACAACAACAGAATTCCTCAGTTTTGAAATATTTAGATCTTTTACTTGTGTTTTTGAACACATGGGTCCAACCTGTTCTTCTTTAAGACACAGGGTTGTTAATGTTCCTCCGTGCTCCTGCAGATCCACTGGAAGTTGTGTGTCTTCTGCCTGCTGTGTGAGGCCTACCTCCGGTGGTCCGTGCTCCATAGCTCTGAGCAGAGCAGCGACCCCGCTGACATCATCAGATACACCAAAGAATGGGAGTTTTACGGCATGTTCGGACTGGTTGCCCTCGGTAAGTTTTTGTTAATGTGTATTAAATCCAAGGGGAACTCATAGATGTTCGGGGAGTTTACTGAAACATTCCCCACTTGTATTGTCTGAGAAAGAAAATATTTTGGACGGAAGAATATATATGAATATACTGTTTTTTAACCAACATTACTATCGCAATCTGTGATCGACATAACCCGTAAATCATTTATTCGGTTGATAAGATTGAAAAGATGGGGGAAGAATCTCCAGACTTTCGAAAATATGAAAACATTCAAATTAAAAGATAAAAACCTGTTATGATGTTTGATAGTTTGCCTGATGAATTTCTTAATTCGGGTGTTGATTCCTGAGCTTGTGGACGTGTGTTGGCAGAGCTGTCGGCGTTCTGCGGCGCCGTGCTGTGCTTCCTTTGGCTGTGGGTGAGCCGGCTGCAGGGCGGGACCGTGGAGCTCAGCCTGCTCTTCAGGGCCCTGCTGCTGTCCTGCTACGGCAAAGTCCTCCTCATCCCGGCCGTCATCTGGGAGCATGACTACTCCCCGCTCTGTCTGGGCCTCATCAAGCTGTTTGTGCTCACCTCAAACTCGCAGGCTATCAGAGGTAGGAGACACCAGGTCCCAGATATTCAGGCAGCTTAGCTTTTTGTTTGCCCGGATAATGAGATTCCTCCGGGGTTTGTGGCTCCTCCGAGGTGCAGGGAGGATGCACAGATGCCCTCAGTTGAATTTTTAAAGGTGTAACTTGTCACATTGCAGTGAGAAGAAGGATAAAGAGATGTGTTGCACCAGCTTTCAGAGTGCTGATGCATTATCTTGATTCTTAGAAAGACATTTACGGTTAAATGGCTAACACCTGGCTAAATATGGAGCTACAGCTGTGAGCTAAGAACAAACGGCTCGTCTCTGCCCAAAAGTAACAAACTAAATCTACCCCAAAGGCACATCAAGCCTAGCTTACTGACTTTGCTTTCATTCTTTAGTTTATGCAACATTTTTCCTTTTTAATTGAGCAAATGTTTTGTAAAAGGCAGGGTTTGACTGGACTGGGAAAGTCACACAGCTGGATTCAGTTTTCCCACGTCAAATTGAAATGACCTATGACTCTGACTGGGAAATGCATGTTAAGTTTTTGTCTTTTTTCCTTCATACAAAAAGTTAAAATCGCCCAGAAAGATAAAGGCATCAAAGGCTTTTTGAGACGTTTCAGAACAGGTATGTTGCTGGATATATAGGATCTCAGTTGCTCAGCAGTTTGGAGCCTACGTTTTCATATTTTTCATTCCATGATGCACAAAATATTATCTGTGAGTGACGGGTCTGGACTGCAGGCAGGTCAGCTCAGCACCAAGACTCTTATTGCAGAGTAAAGCTGCAGTTTGGGGTTCAGCATCGTCTCTAATGTTTGGTTGTGACCATCACAGGTGGCAGCTTTAAACTGTGTGCTGATTTAAATATCCAGGCGGTTCCTGTCCTCTTTGGCCTGGAGGTCACAGCCTCCATTATGTCCACAAAGTGTTTAAATGTTTGATGCATCGCACCGCGGGTCAGTTTTCCACTTCATCTCAGTCACTCTAAAATGAACTCGGCCCAGAAAAAGACAGAATTTTCTTGTTTATACATATTTTATTTCTATGCTGTACTTAACTGGTTAAAAATGTGCACGGTGGCGATTTAACACCCATTTGTGGCTTTACTGGTGAACTGTGTTCACAAAGTCATCAAAGTCATAAGGTTCATATATTTTTTTATGTTTAATTGTTCAGATAAACTGAAAATCTCCAGCAGGGGGCAACTGGCTCTGCTTTTGTTTGAAAAAAACCTCCCTGACCCCAGAGAGCTCAGACTGTGAAGATAAAGATGTTTTATTGTTACTCGCTGATAAAGAGCCTCACATGGTTTCTTTTTGCACTCACTCGCTCGCTGTGTTCTTCCACATTTCTCTGAAGCGCCGTGTTGAACGTGAATGAAAGAGCTTGTGTGATTTTTCTGTCCCTTCGTGTCTCTTCCATCTCCAGTGATCCTGAACTGCAGCAGACGTCTGTCTCTGGTGGCCGTTTGCTTGGGCCTGCTGTCAGAAACCTGCGTGGCTCAGGCCTGTCAGCAGCTTCCTTGGAGCATCCAGGACATGTCGACATCTTAACGAACATCTGCTCCACGCTCGGACTTCCACGTGCGGCGCCTCAGGGTTGAAAGCGTGATGGTGGACGCCAAACTCATTTACTTGAAAGATGGAGAAAGGACATTTTTCTTCAGGTTCTCTTTTGACCTTTTTGCTCTCCTGCTCTTTCCACTTCATTTCTGTCTATTTAAAACCGACTAAAGAGGAAACCCTACAGAGAAAGAAAGGCTGATCCAGGTTACTGTTTAACAAGCTCCAGTTTCTGAGCCAGAAATGACACAAACAGCTACTGCTTCTCTGTCTGGACAGGACCCAGGAAGCACTCTGCACATTCTTTAGATCAGTGGTGAGATGCCTACCTTAGCTGACTCACACACTGCATGTCAACACACAAACACACAGTAAATCAAGAGGCTCAGCAGGATTGAGGGGGTGAAGGGAAGTTCACTTTATTGATTTTACACTTATTCACTGCTACAATAAAGCCTCGGCTGTGAAAAAGAAAGTGTATCTATCTAAATCTATGTTACCAAAAAGAAATGTAATCCTCTTCGAGACAGAGCCGACCGAGGGATGTAATCTGAGGCGAGATTAATGGCTTAGTGAGGTATGCTGAGTCTAAAGTGTGTTGAAGGTGGCTCTCCTTTAACCTGCCGGATTGTCCTGGTAATTCAGGTTGAATACGTGACCTGTGGCAGGTTTAAACGGTCCTTATAAGAGCTCCACGCTTTCACTGATTCTCCTCTTGATGATGTTTCAGGCCACACAATCAGAGGAGGCAGCAGAAGTTTGCAGGAGTGTTGAATCCATGCTGATTCCTGACAGAGCCTGATTGATTGGCATTGTATAAACATTAGATTGATGGAAATATTTGGATTTGAAGGGTTGACCTATGGATGTAATGATGGATTTGAATTATAATGACAAAAAAAAAAGAATTTTTCATAGCTTGTCGTCCTTTTTTAACATGTTTCAAACAGGATCAAGTTGCTTTTTTTGCATTTTACTGATGTTACACAAGAAGCTCGAGCAGTTTAGTTATGTTTTAGATTAAAGCTTAAATCTGATAAAGATGGACTCATCGACCGTTTCCTTGTTTTATTTGATGGTTCCTGTAAGAAGCAACTGGGAGTGGATGAAATAATCAATGCTTTTTTTGTTTTGTGAAGACACTGAAATGACCTCCAGAACATCATGAACATTATGCCACCGTTGGTTAAATTCCCGAAACCTTCCCCCTCTGTTCCTGGAATGTGTGTCTGCAAACAGAACAATGTTTCATCTGGAAAACAAACGTCACAAGCAGATGCAGGTTTGTGGAATGAGGGGATTTACCGCGTCAGCCTCCAATAAAATAAGCTTTTGGAACGTATATGGGTTATACTCAGTGGCGTGGGGAAGGTCAGGGTGACTCCATCCTCCTTTTGTGCCTTCTTGGCTCTGTTCGTATCATCTTGCTGCCTGTAAACTGTGTCACAGACTCCATAAATATGTGTTTTTCATTTCAGTTTCACTTCTTTCTGTCAAGCTTTGGCATAGCCGGAACGTTTCATCATGAGGTCTTGGCTAAAATAAACTGACAAAAGACACTTCTCATCTTCTCTTGGGAGAGTGGTTTCCTTTCCACAACATTTCTGGGGTCAGATGTGGGATTTCTCGTGGGATTCTGGGTCCGACTGACGACTGTGGCAGAGGTGTTTCTCCCTACGAGAACAGGGCAGACCGTAAGATAGGTTTGGGTCATTTATTCTTCTTTGCATACTTTCAACCAGGTGTTGGAAACATTCCTCAGAGGTTTTGCTCCATATTAACATGCTAACATCAGGCAGCTGCTGCAGATCTGTCGGCTGCACATCTATGATGAGAATCTCCCGTTCCACCACATCCCAAAGCTGCTCTGTTGGACTGAGATCTGGTGACTGTGGAGGCCATTGGAGTGCAGAGAACTCATTGTTCATGCTCAAGAAACCAGTTTGAGATGATATGAGCTTTGTGACATGGTGCATTATCCTGCTGGAAGTGGCCATCAGAAGATGGGTACTGTGGTCATAAAGGGATGGGTACATCTATATATATCTGTTAACGTGTTGACATTTTTATAGAACGTGCGCACGATAATCTTGCCTAAAAAGCTAATTTTGCTTAATTTGCTTTAATTTTGAGAGCCCTTCGGGATAGTCAGATATATTATATATTAGTAGGATACCATGTCTCTTCATTTTATTTTATTTTATTTTATTTGACCTCTTTGAACGATGCAACTGACCAACTTTCAAAATGTTAGCTGTGGAGTTTGGACATTCAGTTCCTGCAGCCGTTTAATCCAAGTTTTACTAATCAGATTACTGGAACAGCAGCCACCTCACAGCCGCTTGTGTGTGAACAAAGCACAACACTCTCAGTACACCCTCAGGGTCCAACAGGGCGGAACTAAACAGAGAATGTCTGTTTTCATCCCAGGAATATTCTCCTTTTATAGGTACGAACCGCAGACTGAACCAGTGCGTTCATCTCTGTAAACTTTGAGCAAGAAGGCAAATCAGGTAGTCGCACAGTTCATGCTGAGGGAAGCATGAATATCTGTGACAAACCATCTGATTATTTGACATAATTAAAAAAAACACAAGCTTCATGATGCTGAAGGAAAAGCGAGGACAAGGACGAGCTGGCTCTGCTGGCCCTTAAACTCATTAGCAGCTACTTACAGAGACTGTTTTCAAAGCAGCCGAGGCGAGATGTGAGCAGGAAGCAGAGCAGCTGAATCAGGACAGCTACAACAGTTACAACATCACTTGGAGGCAGGTTGTGTATCAAACCAGAGATCATTTGTATTTCAGTCACAGAGAAAAACAAGCACCTCTTTTCTGTGCTGGCTGCACTGCCATCAGTGGCCTCCAGAAAACACTCATTCTCAGCAATAATCAGCAACTGGTGACTTTGATCTTGAAACGTCTCCAGTGGCGTTCTAATTCACTGGAAGCTCAGCTTTCATGCGTGCAGATTACTGCGATAGAGCAGCCGAGCCCATCCCATCCTGTGGAGAGAGTGAAGCGCACCTTGGATTTGCTCTCTGTCAAGATTACGTTAATCTGCTCTAATCTCTGAGCAGACGCTCAGACCGGCAGCACAGAGAGAGACGACATGGACTAAAAACCATGCGGACTGAACCCAAAGAACTGTCGAAAAACCAGAATACACACAGCATTTTCATCCATTTTAAACGCTAGAAATAGAATATAAAAATACTTTATTCATTCCCCAATGGGGGAAATTCAAATTAGTCAAGTAGCTCAAAAAAATTATTAATATTTACAATGATTGTATATTAACAACAACAATAATAATACAAATTCTAATAAAAATACTACTACTAACTAATAATAATAAATAATAAATGCTACAGTGAATACACATCTAAGAGACTCTAAACCACCTGCAAAAAAAACAACTTTCCCGCGTGAACTTGACTTTATTGCTGAATGACCTACTTCTTCAGTCTCTCGGGGAGGTTTCTGAGAATTCAGATGGAGTAAGCATGAAAATAAAAAACAGTGTTAGCATCATCGGTAATTCCTCCGAGCACCAGAGGCTGCCACATCAAAGCGCCCTGCTGCAGTAATGATCAATTAGACTGGAACCGCACAGGAATGGCAGCTACTGGAGACCAAAATGCAGATCGGTGCATTTAAATGCAAGTCAGATGCATTCAGGAAGAAGAAGTAGGGCAGCAGCCCAGAGAGGGAGAGGAAGCGTGCTTTGGTCTGAGAGGGATGTGTCTTCCTCTGTCTCACTGCGGCTGCCTGACATTTTGGGAATGAAGATGATCTTTGGTGCGTTATAAGCATCATTCTCTGTGGCACAACTACATGTTTGTCTGGTTAGTTTGAAACACCTTCAGAAACTGCTGTTTGGAATTAAAGACAGAGGGGGACCACATGATGTCCAATTACTCTGGTAATCCTCTTGATTTCTCCCTGCTGTGCCAGCAGTTAAGTCTGATTTGTGTGGGTACAACATGAGGAGCAGACATTCATGGCTGCAGGGGGATAAACAGCTTCTGTGATTACCTGACTTTCCTCTCAGTGAGCTGGAGTTTGAGACACATTGCACTCCCCACTCCTGCTGCTGATGCCTGCCTTTCCTGTGTTCCAAGTTTGTATTTACGCATGTTGAATAGATTGAAATAGTTAAGTTCTTGTCATGAATGGCTCCCTGTTCAGCCCTGACTCCATGGAAGTGTACAGCACAGTGCAGTGATCGATTGAAATATGCACAAACATAATTAGAAATGCAACTAGAGTAAGTATTTGGTTTGAGCACCTTTATTTTTCCACGGAGCCCATTTCTGATGAGGCTTCGGTGAACAGAAAATGGATCGGCTGAAGGTCCAGATGCATCTCTCAGGTCTTTGCTGTGTCTGTTCCTGTTTCTTTCAGATAGTTTTCCAGATCTGCCACTTCGGTTTTTATGTCTTCTTCTTTCGAAAGCGAGGACCAGACCGCCGATAAGATCTGCATGATTTAAATTAGGCACTCGGGCTTGTATAAAGCAGAGCAAGGCTGTGAAGAAGGAGGATGGGAGGGTGTGAGGATTGGTCCTGCTGCCAAACCTGAGCTGAAACTTCTTATATTCATGAAGACGGGCATATTTTTTAGCTGAGAATTGAAAACCTCCACAGAGGATCAGTTGAAAAGCATCCTAACTAACCTAACCCTGGATTTTAAGCTTCATACCAAACAATCAGTTAATATTTCAAACCACTGAAGTAGCATAAATGTGACCACCTTTTAAGTTAACGAGCTTTTAAGCTGCTGCAGCACCATCTTCAGATCAATTTTTCACTGGTTTAAGACTTCAGTTCGTGGTGAAATAACCAGCAACGCACTGTGTTTACAACTTATTATCGAATAAAAGAATGAGCCACATGATTCACATTTAAAATCCCACACCTCCTCCTCTATCTTCACCGTATTTAAAACATCACACCAGACCTGAAAAGTATGGAATCACTTTATTAAATGCATCCCAAAATAAGTACAAGAGGAGAGCTACAGTCCAGACAAACAGCAGCATGGTCATCCATAGAAAGGAGGAATGAACACAACCTTTATAACAACCTTTTCCTTTGTTTATGCAACACAAAATACATCAAAACCTTTTCTTTTTTCCTACTACAGTGATTTAATGCTTGATTATGAGTAATATGCTGTACAAGTACGAATACAATTTCAGAGTTTTCTGGTTTATTATCGAGTTAACATTTACAGACTTAACCCATTTGTTTAATTTAAGATATTGAGTGTATCTTCACTGATAATCTATGATTGATTGATGCCCTTTAAGGCGGTCTGGTTTGTTTCTTTGCTCGTTCACATCCTAAAACCCAGCGATGACCAGCTTTAATGAGCTGTGAAAGAAGCATCACAGCACGAGTCTCCTCACATGTGATTTAACAGCAACCGCAGCTGGGGCGTGACTGTGATTGCAGCAATACTCTTCACTTTAGTCACCAACATACCAATCTTTTTTGACTCCCCTTAGTGGCCTGCCCTCCTTTGATTGTTCAAAGTTGGAACAAAATGGTGAGGCTCTCTGATTACGAGACTCACACAAAAACATTTAACATTCAAATCACAAAAAAACATCACCAGAATGATCCCGAAGTCAAACTAAAAATGCGTTCCAATTATATTCCGCCAGGAGCCGAGCACACACAAAACCAGAAGTTTGCAGAAGTTTGCCCTGAGATGACATCGGCGTGTTACACATCCAATAATCACATGAAAATAGGGAATTATTTGAGGCTTTTGAAATAGGAAACACACACACTAGTGGGTACAGTTAGCTGGTGTTGAATTTAAAGCTCCTTTTTAGCGCTCTTATGCTGGAATTAGCTACAGAAGTGCTACTGAACAAGGAGCGCAATGTGCTTGCGTAATAAAGACCGACTCAGAGGATCACGTAGCTGTGGTGCTCGGGAGATTTAACACAAACAAGAGCACAATTATACAAGTGAGGAGTGTAGCATGCAGCTTCCCTAACAGAAGACATGACTGGTTTTAAGGCTGTCGCATTTCCGAGTTTAAAGCTGCCACATGCAGAAGCTTAAACTTGGTCTTGAGAGAGTAAAACTTGTTCTTTGGGGGTTTCGTTTGATTCAGAGCAGCAAAAAACCAGACTTTGACCAGACTCTGCCCAGATCTTCTTTTCCCGAACAACAAGATCTCTTAATGCAGCTTTTAATCCACCTGTTCTGGGAATTTGTAGCACAGCGACAGACGAGCAACAATCGCTGGGCATTCATTAATCTTTGCAACAGTGATGCAATACGTTATTAGTAAGGGGGGTTTTAGTGGGTAAGTCTTAAATTCTACATGCAGCAGCTTTAGAATCCAAAATGCATTTAAAATGGGTAGAAATTCAAATGAGGAACGGCAAGCCGGAGGTTTGCAAAGGCACTAACTGTGTAGACATCCAATAAAAAGCCTGGGGTCGAGATTTATCCTGTGAATGAATCGATCAAACGCGGTCTGAGCTTCAGACCAACAGAAGCTGAATCTGGAATTTAAACTGGAAATATTAACAGCATTAAGATGCATGTGTCTTAACAGACATAACAAACAAAGAGCAAACATTCAGATCCAGTTGAGCATGAAGCAAATCGGTGAGGAAACTCTGATCAGAGGAGACCAGCACGTGTAATCAAACTAGAGCAAGAATAGTTTGGCTTAATGGGGATTTTCCAATGGAAGGAGGGTGGGAGGCTAACTGCTAAGCTACCTTACCACACATTTCCAATCACCCAGCTTCAAAAGAATATTGTACAGCTACTTTTCATCATCAGCTTGACAAGTTGCCCTCATAACACAACCCTGACTCCCCGTCACTAAGACAGAAGTCTACAGGAGATCCCAAAGAGGACCAGAGTCGGCTAAAGATTAACTAGAGTCCACAAAGTGTTTCTCTTTCTTTGCCCTGGAACCGCCTTGGTTCACCAAAGAGATTAGACCCAGAGTTAATGTAAAGTGTTGATAATTTCCCTAACTGTTGAACTATTCCTTTAAAAGTTGGTTTGTAAATTTGTAGCTCGAGTTTGAGGAAGGTGCCTCTGAAACTAAAATATCCCAAAGTAGTTAGATTCCACTGGATTGAAGGAGCGATAGCATCAATATTCAAATTGAGATCAGATCTAATCTTATGCAATTAAATCCATTAAATGTGAAAATGATGCGAATCATTTCCAGTTTTCAGGTTACAGTTGTAGAAGAGTAAACAAAGAAGCACTTTTTCTGAGAGAATTACTCTAATTAGTTGCTTATAAACATGGTTGGCAACTAATGGATTAATTGTTGCAGCTCTGGTTGCTACACAGATGCACAAATCAGTGTAAGGATGCATGAATCTTACAGACTTTCATCGGGTGATGACAACAAATGAACAATAACCCTAATAATGAAACACTTCTGGGTCAATTAGGTGAGAATATAGAGTTACAGATGAGTGTTGGAGACATTCTTTAAGACGTCAGACATCCATTACGAGGAGTTTAATACGACCACGTACTTCAGCACCTTGGTTCGTGTTCAATTAGCACACACATAGATGACACACGATTCAAACAAGACAAAGAATGAGCACACATCTGAAAGGAATTGAAGAGGTTAGCATGAGATCTTTGCCTTCGCCTGCAGGGAGAAACAGCCACAGAATACACTCAAGAGTCTGAAATGAGGCTGTTTTTGTGTAACGTTTGCAGGCTTTTTCCTAAGTCGTCCACATGTGTGCAATAAAGCCGCTCTGAACCAAAAACACTATTCAACTGACCGGCACTGTCTTATAATGGAAAATCTGCTCCATCTGCAACAGTTTCAGAATGAAAGCTGCAGATATGTTGGAACATTGACATGATATTCATGACATCTGTTATATCCAGCAGAGGACACGCTGCAGAGACCAGATCTGTTCGAATCTCAGAGCAGGACACAAATGAGTCTGTTTTTCAGCTGATGCATGCAAAGGTCTTCAGAGCTGCAGCTTTTTACTCGCACAGCCAGCAAAACCAAAGAATCTGAGCTAATCTGATCTCAGCTCGTACGTTTCCCCATCAAGGGCCACCTTTATACTATCGGGCCAAAAAACAGGTGAGTGAGAGAGTTTTTGGACCAGCCCGGGCTACTTTGGTGTGGGCTGAAATGGGGGTGCAGGTTGGTGAAGAAGTCCAGAAGCTCACCGACTCGTTTCTTTCAGCCGTTCGGAGCTGGATGTCCAGCACACAACTGTGTGAAGTTAAAAAACAAACAAAAAAACTTCACAATTCCCAGAGTGGCGTCCAAAAGGAGACATTCCAGTGGTCCAGCGTAATGGACGGTGTCCTTTGACATCGCCCTACAATCAGAGGAGACGCCGCCCGGAGACACCTTGGCTCTGCTGCCTCGTGTGCGACTATTTTTACCTCCAGGATTCATATAGGTTAAACCGGTTCGGTGTTATTCAGAGTTTCAGGCCCCGGGCTGCAGCGCGCCCTGGCTTGTAGTTGCGTCTCGCCCGCAGCGACCGAATAGTGTGACGGTGCTAAATGTTGCTGTGATATTCATACAACCAGCAAAGGTTTATCATGAGCTGACAACAGCTGGGGATGTGTGGAAAGTGTTTGAATAATTCCTCACAGCCTGTTCTTTTCCGACTCGTTTCAACCATATTTAAGGAGAATTGTCCTTTATTTTCTTTGTCACTGTTTTGGATTAAGATGCTCTCAACGAAGAAGTAGCTGAGATTTATGAACGGTTAATAATGCCATTGTGCCTTTGCTTATGTTCAGCAACATTTCTGTGTTTGGAGGTGAGTACAGAATAATTATCCTCCATGAGAATGACAGCAATATCTCTCAAAACAAGGTCTAGGTTATAATAAAATGAGTTATGCTCCTCGGTTTATGCATCCTGATCACGGGTAATATTAAAATACAGAATGTGTAAACCAAATTCGAGCAGTCCTGCACACCAAAGAAAAAAAACTAGCACATCAACGGTGGCTGCAAAGGGTCAAAGCAGTGGGAGATTTGAAGGTTCAGGGGAGCTCACCGTCTGCAGCTGAGCACGCTGGGCGTCAAGCCTTTTTTTTCTTCTTCCTGCTTTACGTAAAACAGCCAAATCCGTTTCCAGCATGTTGAACATCTCACATTTTCAGAGCAGACATCTGCTCCGTCTGAAGGCAGGATGCTGAAACCCTGGAGCTCTGCTTCCTCCGTTCACCAGCGCCTCACTTCCTTCTCCGTGAGCTCTGACCGCCCTCTGCTTTCATGTAAATGAATGATTTCACCGATTTAAAGCAACACAAACTCGATCTCCATCAACTTGTCCTCAACATCAATCATCTTGTTGCACTAAGACCGAAAGGCAGGAATCCCAACCGGACTTCCAGCCTGCGGATCCCGTCTGCCTGCACCTGGTGGCGCTGCAGCACAAAGCGTCCGTGGAGAGAAACAAGAAAAATATCTTTTTTTTTGTTATTTATATTATATAATAAATAATAAAACTTTGTTCATATATTTTTGTATATGTAAAAGAGAAAAGTTCTGCCGCAAGAAAGAGCGACTTGCTTGCAAATCCAGCTGATACAGAAGCAGCAGAGTTAATAAAAAAAGACCTATATGCTGTATGTTGCCTAATTTAAAGTAGAAGGAGTCTTCCTTTCAGATGTTATCGAGTACATCCGGTCACTCAGCTCTGCAGCCTGATGAAGCTCCTGCTGCACGAGCAGGTGTGTGTTTCACCTGAGGAGGAGTTGGAAGTTAAGCTGGAGCATTAAACTATTACAAAAAGAAAGAGACACCACATCCTGCCACTCCTCCTCTGTGAAGCTTCACTTTCCCTCCAGCTTAACCCAGTCCGTGGGCCCCAAAACAAGAACCCATCTGCAGAAAAAACGCTGAGAACGAGGCCTCAGAGGGCAACCCGGAAAGAGTCCCAGCTGTCGTCTTTGCCTCTGATGCTGCTGCTCCCGTTCTTGGCTGCCGCCATTGTTGCGGCTCCGTCTCCAACTTCTCCATCCGGCTGCTCCCCGGTGGGAGTGGCGCCAGGCTCCGGGTAATACTCATCGTCCTCGTCAAAGAAGCCGTTCTCCATCATGCTGAGGCTGGAGGCGGCGCTCAGGTCCTGGCAGCTGCCCTTGTACTCCTGGATGGACTCGTGCAGCGACCACAGCTGGCACAGCAGCGACATGTCCTGCTGACGCAATCCCACCTGAGGAGGGGGGCGGCGCCAAGATGATCGTTAATGATGGTCATCATAGTACAATATAATGTAAATTATCCATATACCCTATATTTCTTATTGGTTCAGTCTGCTCAGTTAAATGTATTTATTTTTACATTTATTGTTAAATGTACTAATTTGTTTTTATTTATTTAGTTTACTGATGTTTATTATTATTACTATTATTATTATTTACCATACTCTTCATACTGTAGATTTGTATATAGCTAATTTTTATTTCTCTGATGTTTATTGTATACAGTAGATTTGTTTATAGCTGATGTTTACTCTTTATTTTTTATTCTATTCTATTTGCTTGTTTTTCTGTACGCTGTTGCAACACAATAATTTCCCAAATTGGGATGAATAAAGTATTTATCTATCTATCTATCTATCTATCTATGATGTCTGTGAGACACGTCAAAGCTACAACTTTAGAACATTTAGAAAATCCTAACTAATACTGCTAATTGAACCTGTCGGAACAATGAATTAGTTAATTATTCTATCGTTGATATAGTGGCTACCCCACCTATGAAATGACTCATCTTGTTGTGTTTCTGCACCTCAGAGCCAATGTGAAAATATACTAATAGCTTGACAAGTTTGCAAAAAAACAAAACAAATGCACGACACAAAACCACAACGACTAATCCACAAAAGTATCTATCAGGTAACATTCCAAACAATCCCCCCGCTGTCCTTATTGTGCAGCTTTTTGGGATTCTTGCATCACTATTTGGCAGTAAAGAGAGCATTTCTTCTGCACAGCACCCAGCTGACGGCGCAGAATTAACTCTGGATTGTTTTTCAGCAGACAGACGCAACTCAGAGTCCGCTCACAGGCCAAACACGCTGCTCTGTAAACTGGGGAGCGGCTTACAGACTGAAATATAGGACACTGACCACTTACTGAGCTATGTGAACTACGAACTCTTAGTGATACATTAACGGCATAAGCTGGGAAAGTGCTTCAGGGAGACAAAAAACACATGAAGTAGAATTAGGATTTAGCAGAGCATGTACCAAAACAGTTCTCCCCACTGATTGGATATTAAGAAACAAGCTATTGTTGTGTGATGACCAACAGCTGTTATGGACTCTACCTCAGGAAGGACATCTTGTCTGACTTGTCTGACCAGTCTTTAACTCTGATTATATGTCAGTGAATCTAATAACAGGTATCAGTCCGCTGGAAGATTTTTTTCCGAGTTGATGCTAGGCTTAAGAATAAAAGTCAACACAAGCATAATGACTTAATTTCTCCCCAAAGCTGATCCTGATCCTGTTCCTCTCGGATTAAGTGCTCACTTCAAGAGTTTTATCTTCCTTACAAGATGTTGTGTTTTTAGAGTATCCATGTAAAAATGCTCTTGGGAAAAACAAAAACTTTCCTTCAAGGATAATATAACTGCACAACAATTAGACATTTGGGTTTGGTCCTTCTTCCCTGCACAAAGCAATCTAGGTATGCAGTAAAAAAAGCGAGATCCATTGCTGAAATTTAATATTTTATTTATATAATGTGGTGCATGATAGATTATATGCATGCCGAATCTACACAAGTGACCTTATTAATCGTAAAATTGCTGAAGCTTTTTTTTTCCAAAAGCCAAATCCAACCAACAAGAGTTTCCTTCGGGAATTTGGCTAAATGCAAGCGGTCAACGGCTCTCTGTCGCCCGAACCAGAGGTGAAAAAAAGCAGCACTTTCCCGTCTACTGATAAAAATGAACACTGGCTGAATTGTTACCATTTCTTTCCGCAGAAGAGCCAGAGCAGCGTCGAGGTTGGCCGGCTTGTGGGCCAGCAGGTTATCGGCGTTGTTCCTGCCTCGGCTCAGGTCGTCCTGGATCATGGTTTTCTTTACGTACATCCTCTCCATTTCTCTCCAGGAGCCGCCGCTTGAGTTCAGCAGCCCGCTGAGGCTCTTCGGCAGCGGGGGTAGACCCTCGATGCAGGCCATTCCTCCCAACGAACCGTTCGTTGACTTACCATTCATTGTCTGGAATGTTATGAAGTGACAAAAGATTAGTACTGATTTACTTATTCACTGTTTAGTTGTAAAACAACATAAAAACACTGTAAGTGCACAACTGTCTCCCACACCACACACCGAGCAACAGCCGTGGCTTTCTCTACCCGAGGCGCTTAGCGACGCCACGGCAAAGTCGCGGTGACGCAGGCATTGTGTTTCCGGTACGAATACACAAAATAAAAGCACTTCTATTAGATAGATAGATAGATAGATAGATAGATAGATAGATAGATAGATAGATACTTTATCCATCCCAATTTGGGAAATTGTTTTGTTGCAGCAGCATACAGTAAAAGATATGAAAACAATTAAAGTAAAAACAAGCAAATAGAATAGAATAAAAATAAATGTAAAATAAAATAAAATAAAATAAAATAAAATAAAATAAAATAAAATAAAATAAAAATAGTGAATAAACATTCGCTATATACAAATCTATACCGAGCCCTTAAAATGACATGGGAGAGTAAAATAAAACCCAAGGGTTTCTCGTGCCCACGCGAAACTTTCTGGTGCGCACCTGAAACTTTTCTGGTGGGAACGTGAAACTTTCTGGTGCGCACCAGAAAGTTTATGGCACGCGCACATTTGAAACTGTCTAGTCAGACTGCAGTGTTTGATGTCTATAGAAAGTTGACCTGCGTCTGACATTAGACCTACGTGACGATTCTCTGCCCGTCCTGCTGCCTAACCTACACTGTTTTACAATAAAGTGTAAGTTTCTCGTAGTTTCTCGTGGGCCTGCGAAACTTTGTCGTGCCCACAAGAAAAGTTTCGCGTGGGCACGACAAAGTTTCTCGTGTGCACGAGAAACCCTTGGGTTTTATTTTACTCTCCCATGTCATTTTAAGGGCTCCGTAAATCTACAGTATTTTTTTTTTCACTACAAGTTTAAAGTTTTTCTATTACATGTTAAACAAAACAATACCAAGCTCCAAAACCACCTTTCCAACAATAGATTTTTTTTTATTTTATAAATGTAGCCACCGTAACTCAAGCTAATATTCTTTGAGCTGCCTTTTTCAACACTTAAAATGAGTCATTACCATATTTGGTAAAGAGGGCGGAGCTGCAGGGTTCTTACTGAAAGCTGATTGGACAGATGTACATATGTTTTAGTATTGAATTGTTTTAAATATGGCCACTATCACACTGGTGAAAAAATAATTAATCTAAATAATTAATTTAGATAATTAATAATTATGATTACAATGAATTGAACTCCAATTGGCTTGAATTGGACTATACTATTTAAGTGCCTTGAAATTATATTTGTTGTACTTTGGCGCTATTTAAATAAAACTGAATTGAATTGAATTGAAATAATGGGATTTTTAATTCTTAATGGAATTAGGATTTTATTAGAAAATTTGATGATACAAACATCTCGATTCGTGTAGAGCCAGAGATGTTTGTGTGCTAGCATCTTGCTACCGTTAATAATGTTGCAGGTTATAGGGCCATCCTATAGGCATCCATCTTTAAGACACAGTCTATGTATACATACATACTTATAGATCTGAGAGAAAAGCAAATGTAATCCAATGGCCTGGTTCAACAACATGGATAAAAATATTTAAAACTACATTTACAGTTAAAAAGATTCAAACAGGGGGATACAGCACAGTAAAAGTTATTATCAAGGTCATTTAGTTCAATTAGATGAGTTATTTAAATACAGTGGTAAACACAAAAGTCTTAAAGTTTGATTTAAAAGACGCACCACACCAGAGGCCAATACCTTCTCCACCGAAGGATTAAACAGAAAACCTCTACCCATCATATCATCAGTACATCGTCAGACTTCTCCACACATGAGATATGCAATAACTGAAGCTGAAATATTTAAAATATCAGATGGGAAAATACATGAAAATATAATCTTATTACTCCAGATTAAATAATAATAATAATAATAATAATAATAATAATAATAATAATAATAATAATAATAATAATAATAATAATAATAATAATAATACACCATCCCTGCCTCTGTTCATAATTGTACAAATTATAGGTTAATTACATAAAGATCTTTACACAGGTTCCAGTAGTATCAACCTTTAAAAATACATGGATTTTATTTTGAATTTACGTTCTGGCCATGACATGACTGATTGTTGTAAATTGCCTAAACACTGGATTTTGTCGGAGTCGTACAATCGGCTTCCTGTCCTTTTAACACAGTGTCTGCTGGGCGTTTCCCTACAAAGTGTTTCAGGCTTTTAAGATAAAAATCTGTTTGTTTGTTGGCTCTGTTTCGATTATCATCAGTACAAAAAAAAAAATAAATAAAGTCAATGAAAAAGCAAGTATAATGCAAATATTGCACATGAAAGTATTGACTAATATCTGTGAGAATTAAACTCTATTGTGTGCACTGTATTGGGAGATTTGTTTTCCATTTGAGAGCTTACGATGAAACAAATTGATAGATTTTCACCAGATGACACCTAAGTGTACACGGAGGGTTTGAGGTCATGACAGGAGTGTGTGTGTGTGTGAGGGAGGGGGTGTAATTGTGTGACAACAAAGGACAGATGGTGGGCTGTATTCAACCCCCCGAGCCCGAAGCACGATCACAACAATGACACAACAAGAACCTTGAAACAACACAAAAGCATCACACGTTTTTCAGAACATGGAGCATGTGCTGTACCACACACAGACACACACACGCCCATCAAGACAGATGGATCAGGCCTGAAGCCCGGCATTTCTAATCGCTGTCGTGAAATTAGTTACATTGGACTAATTTCCTTTTACTGTTCGTGTGCCTCTTAATATCACATTAAAACGTGGAAAAGACAGAGAATCTTTGATTTACTGAGGCATCCATTTTAATTTCAGACAGTAAGAAACCAAAATATTTCAAGTTTAGCCTCATCTGCTTTATTTGATTTGTTAATATGCCTCAGTTTTTGCCTTTCAGCCTTAAAAAAATCCCAATTAAGGGCAACTAAGGATGTATGAAAAATGTTTTTTCACACAGTTTATGTCAACAAGTGACTGTAAGCATGAAAAATCCATGAAAGGCTGAGTTTTTGTAAAGTAAAAATGGGCAGAGGAATGTGGTTTGTCAGCGAAGTTGTGAGGAAAAACCCCCCGAACTGTTGGAATTAGCATTTTTCTTCCTCTACAGAGCATGATATGAGGCTCTGTGACGGTATGGGGTTGTATCCGTGCATTTCCACTTCTCCGATGGCAGCATTAATGCAGAAAAGTTCACTGAGATGTTAGAGCAACATATGCGGCCTTTAAGAAAACGTCTTTCCAAGGGACGTCCATGCATTGTTCAAGCAGACCATGTAAAACCACATTCCAGAGGTACAGGACTGACCTGCCTGCAGCCCTGACCTGTCCCCAAAAAGAGGATGTTGGAGAATTCCCCAAAAATCTGATGACGCTTGTACAAGGAAGAAAGGAAATTTAACTCCTGAAATGCTTCATCACTCCTCAACGACAGAACATCTGTATTGTGTTGTGAGAAGGAATGCAAACATTAAAAAGTCATAAAACTTCCTTTGAAATGTGTTGCAAGCCTGAAATGGAGGAATAAATACATATCAACAAATGTTGACGAGCCAAAACAGGAAATATCTTGGGTTCATGTCGTCTGCAGCGTATCAGGATACATTTTGGGATTGGACCCAAAAGCAGGACTGAGGAGGCGATGAAGATGAGCAAAGGCTTTATGGAAAACTAAACTAAAGGTACGTGTGGATAAAACAAGAGTAAAAGAACAAAGAGGCTAAATTAAAATGACTCTCTCACAGTGAAAACTGGCAAAGCTGACAGAAGAACATCTTTGAACTGACACGTGAATGCAGTCACTGCTGTTTTTATACATCTTTTAGCTTGTATAATGTAATCTAATTAATGAATGATTATTTTTGATGTTTTTTGGAATTATTTTATTAGCCTTCTTGTGATTTTACGTAGCTGTAAAGCACTTTGAATTGCCTTTTGTACGAATTGTGCTCTACAAATAAAATTGCCTTGGCTTGCCTATATATATATATTTAATATTTTTTCTTTTTTTTACCTCCTACTTTATATATATTATATTTTACTTCATGTTTATTGCTGTTTTGCACCAGGGATAAGAGGGAAACACTATTTCAATTCTGTGCACATATGGCAGCATTGACAAAAAAGTTTACTTGACACATTTTAACTACTGATTTTATCTGATTTAATGTATTGTTCTTATTTCTTTCTTTTTTGTTTAAAATTTAAATCAAGCTTTTTATTTCTACTGTTTTAATGTATCTGTAAAGCACTTTGAATCGACCTGTAGTTGAATTGTGCTGTACAAATAAACTTGCCTTGCCGAAGAGACAGATATGCAGGGCAGGATGATGATGAAAGGGGACGCAGGTGAGTGAGGGTCAACAGGTGGAAGCGCCTGCAAGAAGAAGGGAAACTGTGGGCGTCAGATGCAGGAATCAGAAGAAAAAACAAACCAAAAACCCCCGAAAGCTCACAAAACAAGACATTATGACACAATAAGATATAAAAAAGTTAGCTGCCTTCCCTAAAGCAGTTTCCACACATGCACTGAGATGTTCACCACATGTTCTGGAGGGGCCGCATGTGAACACACAAACATTGCAACAGTCGCTCCCGACCTTGTTTTTGCTCCCAGTCTGGCCGGCTGCCCAGAAAGAAGAACAGAAAACGAGGCCAGTTTGAATTTGAGTGTGTTGCTTTCCACTCGCTCTTCACCAATGTTGACACTTCCAAACTTATACGAGGTATTCGTGAACAAAACAGAACCATTTTCACGGTGTATGTCTTGCATCGTGTCCTGCACTTCACCCAACAGTGAGAGCACATCTACAGCAGAGAATTTCTCTCTGTGAAAGAGTCCTGGTTATAGATGCTTTAGCAACACGGCATTATGAAAATATAACAACTTTTGCAGTTTAATGACTGAAAGTCAGCTGTCACAGAGGTTGGTGCTGCTCAGTTGGTGTTTTCATGCACAAGTCCGCTTTAAATTTAAAGTTTAAACACTGAATTCTATGACAAAGCACCATCGTTGCTGGTCCAGATTTGAACCGACATCCAAATTCATCCACTTATAACATTAAACTCAGCTGCAGTGATTCTTTTTTAAGGTGATTGTTTAACATTGAGCTGCTGCACAACAGCAGATTTGCCCTTGGAAAGCATCCCAACCCTTTAATCCGGACAATTGGCCACCAGCTGACGGTCCACAGCTGCAGTTTAAAGAGGCCGATCAAGGACAATCTGTTTTTTCCAGGGGTTTTAGAAGCAGAGGGACCCTTTTAGAAGCCCTCACCCCTACAATCATCGCCATCACTGGCCCTTGAGATCAAAGGATTAGACATATGATGGCACACCCTGGAGAGGCATGTAACTGCAGCACGGTGGTGTTAATCTGCACCGCGAAAAGCTCAATGTGTCTGGGGCATTTTCTACCAGATACACACGTTTGTTTTTTAATCTTTACATTGTCAGTAATTTACGAAGGAAATACTAGGGCCGGGCGAGTTAACTCGTTATTATCGTGTTAACTCATTAATTATTTAACGCCGATAAATTTTTTATCGCGCGTTAACACAGGTTTTATTTTATTTATATATTTTTTTAAATTCAAAAAAAAAATTGGGGGGGGCTTTTGTGCCTTTAATGGATAGGTAAAAGTTATTATTGTAAAAGTCTGTTGCTCACAGGCTTTTATTTTGTAAAAGTCTGTTGCTGTCTGCTGTGGAACCGGAAAAGAAAGTAATCGGCGGATCCACCAAACATGGAGAAGGGTACGGAACTTTTACTCGGCCATTTTCATTTTAAAGTTCTTCCAGACGGCGGAGTCGACAGAACCAAAGTCATCTGTAAACACTGCCAAGTTGAATTGTCTTCTCAGCGTAGTAGTTCCAGTCTAAAATATCACTTAAAGGCAAAACACACAACTGATAGCAGCAAGTCATTCAAGGAAACAGACAGTGGAGCGAGGCTTCTACATAAAAACTACAGAAAGATGCTGATGTTAAAAGTGTGTTTGCACAACAAATGTTATGGCACTTTCATTCATATGGCAGCACATTTAAAATAAAGCTAAATGCTAAAAGCTACACACTACTTTTGGATTGGATTAATCGTGATTAATCAGGGAAATCACGTGATTAATTAGATTAAAAAGTTCTGTTCAGATGAATAAGATACGTGTAGATGGGCTGTGGAAAATCATGATGGAATGCTTTTTGCACACGTTTTCTGAATCAGTGATTTATAGACTAATTAAAAAGAACGTAAACGGAGAAAAAGATGAACAGATAATGATTGTTGAATTTTCCAGCATCCAAATCCTCTTATTTTCAGCATTTTTGTGGCTGAAAAACAGGGGTTTCCTGCATGTAGTGCTGGTTGTTGTGAACTGAAGTGTTGGTTTAGAAATACATAGACACATATGATATACACTTTAAAAGATAGATTTGTTTAGGACATCTGGGAAGGGAAACACCTGCCACCTCTACCAGAGTGTGCTCAAGTTCCACTTAAGGACTACAACAGCTGACAGAGGCACACTGCGTTGAACTTGGAGTGTCACCATCAGGGAGAGACAATTGGTCTGAGAGGAAGGAGGGAGGCCGAGCGCAAAGGGGGTCAACTTCCTCTAATGAGTCGATGTTCAGCGGGTCAGGAAGGAGGAGTGGCTTAAATGAACAGCTGTTGTAAGTGACATGAGTTTCTGTACACAAGGATGCGGGTGGCAGCTTCCTGGAGTCAAACAGGAAAGGGATCTGCCACGTTGCATCTGAAGGTCCGATGATGATGATTGGAGCGGATGTGAGTTCGTAAACCTTGAGTTCAGTGTTCGGCCGAACCAGAAGTGACCATATTAGGCTCTGGGGAGGATTCATCCCTCCATCAGACCTGCTGCCACTGATTTTCAGCCCACTTCTTGTGTCCTTTGGCACAGCTCAGCCTTTTCTCCCTGTTTCCCTTCCTTAAGAACGGCTTCTTGACAGCCACCCTTCCATGGAGCCCATTTCTGATGAGGCTTGGGCCAACAGCAGATGGATCAGCTGAAGGTCCAGATGATCTCTCAGCTCCTGTGTCAGGTCTTTGCTGGATGTTTTCCTCTTTCTTAAGGACATCACTTTCAGATCCTGTTCATCTGCTGTAGATAGTTCTTTAGGCCTGACTCTTCTTCTTCTTTTGTCCTCCACTTGTCCAGTTTCCTCAAATGTTTGAAGGACACACTGCACACCATGCTGAGATATGCCAAGTTTTCAGCTAACAGCTCTTTGGGAATCACCTTGTTGCTGCAGAAATCCTGTTTTCTGTCTGTCACACTGTGTTATCTTTGCTGTTTTTCACAGATGCAGCTAAAGAAATGGGAACAAATCTTAATTCCAGTCTAAAACCCACAAAGAGCTTCTAGATTATTCATTTCTGGTGGCATAAAACAGTTTAATCATTTAATTTATATGAATTTTTCCATAATTAGTCATTAGATTATATCTTATATTCCTTTTTAAGCTTTAAATTGAATCTTATTGACTTTTTCTTGATGTTGTTTAACATATAATTCTCATTATTGTCTTTTTTTCCCCTACTTTTAGATATGATAACGTTAATTTTTTGGGATTAGGATTTTTTTTAAACTGAATTTCTTATATTAATTTGACTCTTTTGGTAACTGAAAGCAGTTTTAAACGTAAATGTACAACAAAGTTGAAACTATGAAGCTGTTTTTCACAGATGCAGCTAAAGAAATGGGAACAAAGTGCCTAAAGATCCAGTTTAAAATGGCTTCTTTGCTAAGTTGTCTGTTCTGTGTGGACACAACACTGGTTCAATCCTTGAGTTAGGAGCCCTTTTTCTGCTTCAATCAGTGACTTGAGAAACAAAACAACACATTCCTCTAAAAGTGATTGGGTACAATGACTCCACTGAAGAACTATTTCTCAAGACAACTAGAAGAAAAACATAAAAAAAACGAGTGCTGGACTCAGCCCATAACGACCATCAGTGGTGTTGCACTTCTTCATTGGCTTAATTGTTCTGGTCTGATGGCTCCGTTGCTCTTTATATACAGGCTGTAAGTGGTCCAAATACATAAGTTTATATTCTTTTATGTATTTTAATGCTTCTTCCACTCCCTGCTGCAATGCTTTTATTTTATGTAAAGCACTTTGAATTGTTTTGTACATGAAATGTGCTACACAAATAAATTTGATTTGATTTGATAAGTGATGAGCATCTTCAGATGGATCACTCAGGGGGTTAATGTATGTGCAGCCATATGGCTGTTAAAGCTGCTGCAGCAGACCGTGGTAAATGCAATGCAACGGGTACACGCTTCTGACTGCTCTGGCCCTGCTGGGCTCTGTTCTGCAGGGCGTGCTCCTGATCAGCAGCTGGCTTCATGCTGTCTGACCTCTGACCTCTGCCCTCACCCTCCTCTTCCTCATTCTGTTCCCCCACCAGCACAGCCACACCCACTGCCTGTCTGCCCTCCTCTTTGTTGAGTGCGACAAAAAACTTTCAACCCACTCTGTGAGACTCCTCAGTCTCCAGGATCGCAGATGCTGAACTTAAAAAGAAAACTCTCAGACAAATGGAACAATAAAACTGGTTTATTTGACAATAGAAAATCCTAACAAAGCAAACATAACATAACTTCCTTTACAACGTACATATAAAAATGTAAAATAGTCACCCAAAACATGTGAAACATCCTCGTTTCCTCTGCTGGAGGTGTCACTGGAGAGGAAACGCCTGTGATATCAGTGCACAGTCGAACAACCTTGCACTGTGTGACCCTGCAGCTGAGTGCAGAGCAAATGTGAAGACGTGGAGAAATAAACAGCCAGCGAGTGTGAAATCCGATTCCAGCACATCAGCAGTAATCAGGAGGCGTAAACATCAGATTACAAGAGCCACATCTCAACCCAGTCACCTTCAGAAGAGGCCGAAATAAGCCGAACAGACACACGACACAACAGCTTCTGGATTTAAACAGCAACGTGTTCCAATCACACCGATCAACGATGAGCTGTAACAGCTTTCTACCACGGCTGTCGGCTAAGAAAGAGTTCTGTTAAAACTGTAGGTAAAACCTTAGAATTCAAGTAACGTTCAGTGTTGTTTATGTAAAATCTGTAAAACGCTGCAGTTCTGTTGGGCTGGAGGCACTCAGGAAACAAGAATGTTCATTATAACAGAACAATAACAAGGTTAATCGTGAAAAATAAACCGTTTCGGGTAGTGAAACCAGGGCGAGCTCCATCTGTCCTCCATCATTAAATCAGTGGGGGTATAATTTGACTAAATGTCCAAGATCTCACAGTTAAAAAGAATTTAAACCTTAAAACAGCTTTAAAAACTTCTTCAGGAGAGGCAGGAGTCCAGGTGCTCATTGATCTTTGACTCCTGCACTTTTGCTTGGCACACGGGACAGCTGACCATCACAGCAGGGGTGGAGGAGGTGGAGGCGCCGCTGTCCGGGCCAGCGGAGGACTGAAGAGATGAAGAGGTGGAGGTGGTTGCAGTTCTTTGCTGCATTGCAGGTGATTTCGTCTTTATGGACTCCCTTGATGTTGCTGAGTCGCTGCCCAGCGTCTTTTGGAAGAAATCAGAGATGCTGGCGGAGCTGCTGCGGCCGTCCCACGGCCTCTTCCTCGAGCTCTGACCTCCGCCCGCAGCCTCTGATGGAGTGACACCGCCGAAATACTTGGACCGAGCCGGTTCAGCGGTTGTCCCTTGGGATGCTGACGGTGAATTCTTAAAACTAGGCTGAGATGTACTGGGAGAGGAAGTCCCGCGCTTTGTGAAGATGGAGGAGGAAGTGGTTGTGGAACTCTTTGGCGATGGCGGCGCGTCTCTTGTAGTCTCTGAGCTGGAGGACTGAGCTCCCGCTTTCCTGAGGCTCGTGTTGTTGAAGAGGTCCTGAATGGACTTCTGTTTGGTCTCACTTGCTCCTGGGACGCCACGGCTGCTCTTGGTTTTCTGGATTTTCACGGGCGAGCCGTTGATGTTGGCAAAAACTCTCGTGTTCCCCACAGACCTCTGCCTTTCCCCCTCGGAGGCAGGCGCTCTGATCGAGGTCCCTTTGGTTTGCTCAGAGAATCTGGAGCGAACAGAGGAGGTGAGACTTCTGGCCGGAGAGGCGGGGGTGAAGAGCTTCTTGGGAGAGGAGCCGGGGTTGGATAAAGGCGGTTTCCCAACAGCCACTGGTGTTGGGTGAGACATGGAGCTCTGGGACTGAGCTGGAACTCCACCCAGGAGGAAGCCTTTCCCACTAAATGGGATGATGTTCCTTATATCCTGTGATCCAGAACCTGAGAAGCATAACAGTATAGATTATAACATATATTAAACTCAGTAATCCATTACAGATCTAAGTCTGTAAACAGTGTGCTGTTGGCACTTCCTGCTCTAGCTGAGCGCTCTGGAAGGGGCACAGGTGTGTTACCTGCAGCTGTAGTTGAAGGCTTGTTACTTCCGGAGGCTTTCTTCCCTTCCTTCTTGCCTTTTTTGCCATATCCTTCAGGCTCCTTGACCTTGGTGTAAGTCCCACCACACCTCCTCCGGTGATCCTCCCACCAAGGGTCCAGAGAGGACGGAGCCCGGTTCATGGCCCTCTTCACGTAACCGAAGTAAGGCTTGCGGCTCTGGCAGGGCCCGTCGCATCGCCACCAGTGCTGCCGGTACGCATCAACCTCATCATGGAAGGTGTGGTAGATCTGAGGAGAGGACGGAGGGGAGAGAAAGGTTTCAGTTTTTCCACTGTTTTGTAGCTCCTGACAAGACGTGTTGGAGAAAACGAACCGACCGTTATACTCGTCCCGCTGGCCTTGTTGATCCTGTTCATGTGTTTGCAGAACTCAGGTCCGTGGCCGTCTCTGTCTCGGTTATTCTGGGTCACAAACAGGAGCGCGTGAATCATTTCGTGGAGGAGGGTCTGCAGAAAACAAGAAAAGAAAATGAAATAGCTTTTGGAGTTTTTGGTCCTTTTCAGCACCTCAAGCTTCAGTTTCACACGCTGACACCAACAAAGCTGAGGTCTGACTGAGAGTTAAAAATAAAAGGTCCGACATTCAGAAATACTGAATTTACTGTTTTAGGAAAACATAAATGCATTGCATATCGCAGACTGTATAAATATCAACAAGGTGACTTAACTCACCTGCACCAGGTCCTTTCTTGGTCTGAGCTTCAGCAGCGGCTCGCTGAGTCGGATGGAACACAGCCCACCTCGACCTTCATAAGAACACACACCAGCGCACCTACCGGGAAAAGCCGGTGGAGACGTTAGACGCATGAAACCCATTTATGAACATATTATTATGTTTTCAGATCAGCGACACTGGACAAAAACAAGAACACGATAACACTTAAAACACTTCAGAAAGCTACGAAACATAAATGACTGAATTTCACATAAAAAAACAAACTAAACGTGTTTTGAAATGTCCTGTTTTCTGTATTCCTGTTCGGTTTGGTGAGATTATGCTGCCTGCAGCATTTCTTAAAATAGTGGTTTTCAGGGTGTTTTCTGGAATTATTTCCTTCAATCATTGTGTTTATCAAAATGATATTTTGTCATCGTGTTCTGAGACATGATATCTGTCATTATGTCGTTTTCTGTTTTAATGTTTTATCTTCCAAAATGTTCATTTGTTTCCTGAAATCTTGGGTTGTTTCCTTGTTTTGTTTTATTTGATGTTTTACTGTGTAGTTTTCTAACATGGTGTGGTGTTTTTTGTCACATTATCTTGTATTCTGCACCTTTGATTCAGAGGGAAATTACAGAAAACACAAAATCATAGAAAATAATAAGTGACTTGCAGTGTCATCCTTGGGCTCCACTTGACCTCCACTCCGCTAAGTTTACCCCAGAAGAACATGTCGTTAAACTCCAGAAACATGGCTCTGGCATCTGGGCTGGGGTCCAGCATCTCCCAGGACTCATCCACGATGCTCAGGGGCCGCTCGGGCTGGGGAGTCGGCTTCCAGAGGGGGATAACAGCGCTGCCACCTCCAGCTACCTCCACTTTCCGTTTCTTACTGCTTTGTCCGAGGTCATTATCCTCAAAGCTGTTTGATGAGAACACTGAAGTCTCGTATTCGTTGTTAAACTGCTCCTGCAGTTGAATAGCGAGCAGAAAGTCCTCATCCATAACAGCAGCGGAGAACAGCTGTTAGCCAGGGCAGCTAGCTAGCTAGCTACGTGGCTTTGTTTACGTGGACAATAACGAGCTAACGTAGCCAGTTAAGGCTTCTCAGACAAATGGCAGCTTCGGCCAGATCATCATAACAGTCCTTAAAACCAACTGAGTCCACCAAAACTTTCATTTGTGTCATAATTTCGGGAAAACCGGTCACATTTTCTTATTAGCCGATCGTATTTTCTGTCAGTCCAAAGCTAGCGCCAACACATTATATGTCAAGGTTCTCACGGTAGAAGCTATTTCCGGTAAAAATTTCAAAACAAGAGTTCAACGGCCGTTTAAAATAAGTTGTGGCTTCAGTATGTGTATTTCTTCATTTCCAATATATCATCAGATCACAGCAATCTTCTTTTCTGTAGCATATATTAATATTTATTGTTCAATATTCGTAATATTTCCCAAACTATCACTTTGATTTCCGTTACTCCCTTGAGAGATTTTCGCAAACTTGACAAATGTAGGCTTCAGGAAACCCTTTACTAGAGGATTCTGGGATATGTAGTCATTTGTTTGGTTCGGTTGGTTGGCCAATAAAAACTTAAATGTTTTGGTTATTAAGTTAGAAAATGAGATGAATCAGCCCAAAATATACCTTATTAATATTTTTTGCGCATTCGGTTAAAGTATTTTCACTTTTTAGAGTGAAATTATGTGAATATATAACGTTTGTTATTTGTTCGTATACGATTGGTTGGCCATCTCTTTTCTTGAGGTTCCCGACCCGGGTGTCAACCAGTTTCCAGCTTCCTGTTTGTGTTGAAGCGGATATGAAGGAGCATCTGTGAACTCTCCCTTTGCCTCAATTCCTCCCTATTTGATCGACATTTTTGTTTTAATAGATAAACAAACACACGACCAAAGATGTCGGAAACCGGAAACCGACTGCGGAAACTTCTCGAATCGCCCAACTTCGAGCCGCAAAACTACGTCAAGCAGCTTTCGCAGCACTCCGATGGCGACAGAGATTTGCAGGAGCATCGTCAGAAAATACAAAACCTGGCCGACGAAACCGCCCAGAACCTCAAGAAAAACGTGTATAAGAATTACAGACAGTTTATCGAGACGGCAAAAGAGATTTCGTACCTGGAGAGTGAGATGTACCAGCTGAGCCACATCCTGACCGAGCAGAAGAGCATCATGGAGAGCATCACGCAGTCCTTACTGTCAACAGACAAGGACGAGACCTCCAAAGAGATGCAGGCTGCTTTCCCCAAGGAGACGGAGGAGCTGAAGCAGAGGACGCTGACCTCCCTGCTGGAGAAAGTAGAAGGGGCGAAGAACATCATGGACTCCCCAGGGAGGCACCTCGTCTACAACGGGGACCTTGTGGAGTTTGACGCGGACAACATGTCCCCCATCCAGAAGGTGCACGCTTTCTTGATGAATGACTGTGTGTTGATTGCCACCTGGCTGCCCAACCGCAGAGGCACGGTGAAGTATAAATACAACGCCCTGTATGACCTGGAGAGCTTCGCCGTGGTCAACGTGAAGGACAACCCTCCCATGAAGGACATGTTCAAGATCCTCATGTTCCCAGACAGCCGCATCTTCCAGGCGGAGAACAGCAAAGTCAAGAAGGAGTGGCTGGAGATCCTGGACGAAACCAAGAAGAACAAGGTGTCCAAGGAAAAACACAAGAAGGAGGAGGAGCCCCCGACGTCTCCCATCCGGGCTGAGGTGTCCACCAACCCTTTCGACGTGGAGGATGAGGAGCCGCCAGGTGCTGAGGAAAGCGTGGACCTCGGCCTCGAGTGGATCCAGGAGCTGCCGGAGGATCTGGATGTGTGCATCGCCCAGAGAGACTTCGAGGGGGCCGTCGACCTGCTGGACAAGCTCAACGAATATCTCAAAGACCAGCCGGTCACCCAGAGGGTGAAGGAGCTCCGGGCCAAGGTGGAGGAGCGCGTGCGGCAGCTGACAGAGGTCCTGGTGTTTGAGTTGTCTCCAGATCGGTCGCTCCGCGGTGGACCTAAAGCCACTCGGAGGGCCGTCTCCCAGCTCATCAGACTAGGTCTTTCTTTGGTTCCTTTCTTTGCCCTCAACAACATCTCACAAGTCTCACAAGAGGCCCCTAGCTGTCTAAAGATCTAATGATGCTGATGCTAATTACTCAAACCTTACATTTTTTTAACACTTGACTATAACTAAACATTACTACACTGCCATCAACACTAAATATATAAAAGGAAAGGGAAGATTTACACATTTCACAAGTTTTTCTTTGGACATTTGCTGCTTTTTCACTCATTTTCAGTCCAGTTCTTGGACCTGAGGAATGTTTTTTCTTTGTTAAGCTCTGTTAACTCCGAGCTATGAATCATTCCAGCAGAGAAAAGGCTCCTAACTCAAGGGATGAACCAGACAACTTCGCAAAGGAGCCATTGTAACCTCTTCTTTTCCACTGTTCCTACCCTTTTCTTTGGCCCACCTAGATGAATAAGAACTCAAATCAAATCAAATCAAATTTATTTGTATAGCACATTTCATGTACAAAACAGTTCAAAGTGCTTTACATAAAATAAAAGCATTGCAGCAGGGAGTGTAAGAAGCATTAAAAATACATAAAAGAATATAAAGAGAAACAAATAAAATTATTTAAATGAATTTAAAAACAAGCAACAGTCCAGACAAGTTCAAAGATATCGTGCAGATTTCATGCATAGACACATGAGAACAGAAATGTTTTTAACCTGGATTTAAAAATGTCTCCTGACACAAAGTTCTCCGATAATATGATGCTTCACACCAACTCTGTTTCTCTTTGCATGGACCGTGTTGGTTTCAGGTCAGTCCACCAAAGCCTGCGAGCTGTTCCTGAAGAATCGCGCCGCCGCGGTCCAGACAGCCATACGGCAGCTTCGCATCGAAGGAGCCACGCTGCTCTACATCCACAAACTCTGCAACATCTTCTTTACCAGCTTGCTGGAGACCGCCAAGGAATTTGAGATGGACTTTGCGGGAAACACAGGCTGCTACTCTGCCTTCGTGGTCTGGTCCAGATCAGCCATGAGCATGTTTGTGGATGCTTTCAGCAAACAGGTAGGCAGACTCAGACACTCGGATAAATAACACACCGTTTGTCTCTCATTTCTGGGCTTTTCTTTGGCCATGGAGCTGTTATTTAGTTTGGCTCTTTGGGTATAAAATCAGCACGACAAACAAAAAATGAAATGCAAAATCTGGAAGAGGAAGAGGAGTTCTGACTCCTTACGGTGCGTCCAGCTGAAATGATATTAAAGAGGTTAAAGGAGGTGTTTCTCTTTCCCAGGTGTTTGACAGCAAGGAGAGCCTGTCCACCGCAGCAGAGTGTGTTAAAGTGGCTAAAGAACACTGCCAGCAGCTGACTGAGATCGGCCTGGACCTGACCTTCACCCTGCAGTCGCTGCTGGTCAAAGACATCAAAGCAGGCCTTCAGAGCTACAAGGACATTATCATCGAAGCCACCAAACACCGCAACTCTGAGGAGATGTGGAGGAGGATGAACCTGATGACCCCCGAGGCTCTGGTGAAGCTCAAGGTGGAGTTGACTTCTGTCTTGTTTTTAGCTTTGGACTCTTGGAAGTGACAGGAAACCACACATTTCCTGAGGTCATACTTTGTAAATCTATGGCTGTGTTCGAAACTACATACTTCCATACTGCATACTGCATACTCATCGATCAGACAGTATGCAGAGCGTTTACCCACAATGCATTTCGCTCCTGTCCGAGCCGAAATCAGCCGGCCTGAAGCTGATTTCTCTTAAGCTCTAAACTCTGTAAACTTTAGCAACATTTGAAACATTTTCAGGCGAGAAAGTAGTCGTTTAGATCCCCAACGTGTTGAAAACCTGACAAAATACCGGCTGTTTACAATTTAGTTTCCACGAATTCGGCGCTACTAAAGCTAGCCGCAGTGAGCAACGCACTTCCTGTTATTTTCACAAAATAAAATACCCGTTGCCTTTTATCATAGGGAAAGCCATTACCATACAATTGGTGCTTTTGTTTTGAACAGGAAGTGAACCTACCCTCGTTGTAGCTAGCTTGAAACTGCCGTTTTGACAGGAAATGACGATCGGCGACGTCACGTTACGTTGCATCTTGGGTAGTTTGAGTATGAGTAGTAACCTCATGATGCATACCCAACATTTCGGCGAATTTAGTATGCATCCGGGAACTTCTTGCTTACTCAAACTCGCATACTAACTCATAAAGTTAGTATGAGTAGTAGGAGTAGTAGGAGAAGTATGCGGTTTCGAACACAGCCTATGACTTAAATCTCTGAAATGTTTCCTTCTTTCTTGGAATATCACCCTTCCTGTTGGTTGTGTAATATTTGCTTTATTATAATGCATGTGATCTGTATGTTTCATGACACCAGTCAACAAACTGATCTCTTTCAGGACGAGATGCGCAGCTGCAGCATCAGCTTCCAGCAGTACACAGGCGACGACTGTTGGGTGAACCTGAGCTACACCATCGTAGCCTTCACGAAGCAGATGATGAACTTCTTGGAGGAAGGCTTGAAGCTCTACTTCCCCGAGCTGCACATGGTGCTGCTGGAGAGCCTGAGGGAGATAATCCTGGTGGCCGTGCAGCACGTGGACTACAGCCTCCGCTGTGAGCAGGACCCCGAGAAGAAGTCCTTCATCCTGCAGAACGCCTCCTTCCTTCATGACACCGTGCTGCCGGTGGTTGAGCGCAGGTTTGAGGAGGGCGTGGGCAAGCCGGCCAAACAGCTGCAGGACCTGAGGAAGAGCACGAGGCCGGTGCGGATCAACCCCGAGAGCACTACGTCCTTGGTCTGACACCGGGAGGAACTTCTGTGGCTCCTTTACCAATTACAATAAAGGACAGTGGCCTCAAAACATTTTAGAGCCAACCACAACACTAGCTGTCGGTTGTTTTAATGCTGCCGGTCATGAAATGACTGTTGGTTTCACAGAGATCTGGCACGCGTTAAAAGTGATTTTTGCACCCGTTTTTCTCCACTAAAAAGTTTATTGAAATCAGCTAATGATGGGAAATCAGTTAATGTTGGTTTCAGAAATGCATCTGACTGCATTCAGTGTTTCTCAGCTGGGGAAGTTCCTTTAGTCCTCTGTGTAGATAAGAAGCACTCGAGATGTGTGCTGAACATACAAACGGTGTAAAGTGTGAAGCTTCTGCCCGGTCCAACAGTAACGTGCACGTAGGACCCTGTTTACTCAGAGGTTTCTTTACACAGCTGATTACAAACATCTGCTCTTTCTTTACTCATCAGTATGGATGTTTATGCTGCTTCAAAACTTTAATATGATGTTTGATTTTCAGGCAACTGTACTGTGATTAGACTCTAACATATTCCAGTATGAGGACTGATTGAAAGGGAAGACTGAAAAGAAAATGCACTCAAATGTTCTCTGTTAGTCAAAATGCTTGAATTCCTGTTTGATTGTTACATATTAAAATTAATAAAGATAATTGTGCACAAGTGAAGTGTCTATTTTGTTATCGGAAAGCTAGAAGACAATTAGAAGCTTTCTGTTTCTAATATGAAGCTGAATAAGTGATATTTCTGACATATGTCTCATCTTTGCTGCACGCATTCAGACCTGATGCATATGAAAAAGTCTTAAAATGAAGTTAATACAGCCTCAGATGGACAACAACACATGACATGTTACACCACATCATTATTTATTGAACAAATCTTAAGACAAAATACAGAAAAGGTGTGAAAAGCTGTCCAGCCTCACTGCTTCCACAACAATCAAGAGATTGAGTAGCAGCCAGGTGCTGCTGATGAAATAAACCTGATTAATTCATCATCAGTAAGTGTGTTAATAAGCTATAAAAGCAGAGGTTTGCTGGTCTGATGCAATGATCTGGAGCTGAAATTCAAATGATGAGAAAAGACTTCATTATATTTCCTGGTTTTATTATTCTGTTGGTTTTATTGCCCTCTTGTGGCTGCTTTGAATGTGGAACTGTAAGAAATCAAGGTTGATTTTTGTCATGACTATGATGTTGTCCATTAAGTACGATGTAAAACTGTGTTTAAAACACCTTAAAACCCACGGACTGGTGTGGCTCCTGCAGTGAAACCCCAGTCCGGCCAGTTTGAGCCGTGTCACGATGTCAGAGGCGGATATTCTTAGACCCACGATTGTTCTTTCTGCTTCACAGCTCATCTCATTATAATCACCGATGTGACTGTGGGCTCGAGGAACGCCTCGGGTAAAGTTATCAGCGTATTCCCAGAGAACAAGCATCAGGCTGGTGGGGCTGTTTGAGAGGAATTCATTCAGTCAACACCCTGAGGGACAATTCACACAGCAGCACATAAGCACAGTGTTTCTAATGTTGCACACGGCATCTCTGGGTAAAAACATAGAGGGGCTGTACTTAAATAGTTAATTTCATCATCATGGGGGCTGAGAACTATCATTTAATCTGAGGATGTTGTAAACTTATGAAAACAGTAGGATTTTCTACTGCTTTTTTCGGGCTGGATCACAGGGGCAATAATCCTAAAAGAGATCCCCAGACCTCCCTCTCCCCGACCTCTTCTGGTTGACACCGAGGCGGGATAACTCATTTCTCTGGTGGGTCCCAGGTCTGCCTCCTTCTGCTGAGACTTACCCATAAAACCTCCCCCAGGGATACCCAGAAGGCACCCCGACCAGAGTCCTGAAACACCTTAACTTGCCCCTTCATAGATTGCAAACTTTTCATGGTGAAGGGGTTTGGATGCCCCAGTGATCCTGTGAGGTAGTTTATCAGGAGCAGTGATTTAATAACCCTTTTGATGGATGTAGCATGGAGCACACATACCTCTCCTGGGTAAAGGAAACCGAGGCTTCAGCCATGCAGCAGAGGCTTGTCGGTGACTGCCTGGTGGTCAGCTTCTGGCCCAATAATTTTGATATCTTATTTCCTATAATGCAATATGAAATGTACTTTTGTTTCAAAATGAAGGAAACTGAGGTATACTATTGTTATTTTATTAAATGTAGCCTTGAAACAAGCCAGAATGGCTCTTCCTTTGCTGCTGTTTTGATAGGACAACACGTCAGCAACTTCTTTTTTGCCTTTTTTTGGAAGCATTTCATTAAAGTTTGCTACTGCTTTAAAAGCCATTTGGACTTCCTGCTGCATGTCCTCATCATGAATGACAGAAAGTCAATAAATCTCTCTGCAGTCAACGGCTAAAGGTCAGTTTGAGGAATAAAACTTGGAGGTAAGCAGCCTGCAAGCGTAATGTCTGAGGAGCTGTTTGCCATATTCATGCTACTATGTGCGTGTGCAGATGCTCCACAAAATAAAATCTGAAAGCCGGGTAGTGGGATGCTCACAGCACTGATAAATGGAAAATCTGTGCCAGTGGATGGGATTAATGCGGCTCCCCGAGGGACCTCAGTCACTGCTGTCTGCTCTGTTAAATGTTTGGTTTACACAAAGGTTACTGGATCGAACTAGCTTCAGATGTTCCCTCATTTATCACGAGTCTGAAAGTTCTCTGCTGGGATCCATCTGATTGTTAGGTGGTGCAGAATATGCTTTCACCACTGTGATCACGTTTCATCCGTCTCAGACCGACAGGCGGAACAAACGCAGAGTTTAAGGCAGTCACAGCAAACGATCATCATTATCATGGCCACCATTACTGTTGACAGAATGATGTCGCTTAAAGCCTCTCTGTTCCTCGTACAGACAGTAACAAGATAAAAGTTAGACAACTTTTAAGGATCCTTTTGATTTAAGTAGAATAAAATTCCTTCATTACTTCCATTGAAGTTTACTCTGTATTTACAGGGACAGAACGTGCTTTCTGCACACATCAGTCCTTCAATAATATCATGATTTCTACTTGGATGTGAGACTCAAAACGCAGGGGAAATGAGGAAGATGAAGGAACTGGAGTGATTTTATTTTGAATAAAAGAAAGAAACAAACCACAACAAGCCAGCCAGGAACAGAAGAGTGGCCCTGAAAAGGACCTGGCATTAAACAAAGAAAACCAGAGAGAATATGCACTGGGAGAGGTGAATGCAGGAGAGCTAATTAGAAACAGGGAGCAGGTGGTGAGATGGCAAGATGGAGAACAAAAGAAGATAACTGAAGACATCTAATGACTATGACAGGTAAGATTATGGACTAAGATAAATAGTTTCTAACTAAACAAAACACACAAGAAATAAGTCTCTTACTAAATTAATTCAATTATCCAATCCAATCCAATTTTATTTATAAAGCACTTTACAACAACCTTAGTTGACCAAAGTGCTGTACAAAAAAAAGAAAAAAAAAGGAAAATTAAAAGAATAAAATACAAGAATAAATTAAAAGGCACAATGATGTAAACACTGACTTAATATAAGGCTGTTAAGAAGCAAAACAACAAGCAAAAAAGGACGACAAATTAGTAGAGAAAGAGAACATGAAGCCAAGTAACACATCTGACAAAACAGTGGAAAATAACTCAAACAGTGATTAAAAATATCAGTCAAGACTGGTATAATATTTCCTTCTGTTCAGCTGCAGGTTAAGTGTGTTAAAAGTGTTGGAAAAAGGACTTCAGTAAGTGTTTTATTGTTTTTAAGTACCCCCCATTTGTGCTGTACATGCATCTGCACAGACGCATAGTTTCATAAAAGTAAACTCGCATATGGAGAAACAAATAGCCATAAAATATTTACAGTAGCTGAAAAAAGTTTATAAAATATAATTTTGGCTGAAATTGTTCTTCCCAAAGGGGAACCTGCTGACACTCTTACTCATATAACTGCAGACTTAATAGACCTTTCTATTCACAATAATATCATTGAAAACTAAATATTTAAAGACAATAAATGGCCATTTTTAGCTTACTCAAATCTATGAAAGTGAAAGAGGAAAAAGTAGAATTAATCCTGGCTCCAACCCTGATCAAAAGTCGTGATAATCTAAGATAATCTAAGATTTGTGGTGTTTCAAAGCCATGAAATTAGCCAGATCAATCAACGAAGCACAATCCCCGCCCCTGTTTGCGCATGCGCAGACTGGCGGTGGGGAGCTGTCCGTGTCAGTCGGTGCTGGAGCGTTTTCCCTCAAACCGCTTCACCCTCCGCCGCACTGACACACACGACAGCGATGGAGGAAGAGTTGAAATGCCCCGTGTGCGGTTCTCTCTTCAAGGACCCCATCCTGCTGCCGTGCTCCCACAATGTCTGCCTGGCGTGCGCCCGGAACATCACCGTGCAGACGCCGGACGGAGAGACCCCGGTGCAGAGCCGAGCCTCGGGCAGCTCTGACTACGACTACATGGACATGGACAAGATGAGCCTGTACAGCGAGACGGACAGCGGCTACGGATCCTACACGCCGTGCCAGCTCAAGTCCCCCAACGGGGTGCGGGTGTTTCCGCCGGTCATCCCCCACCGACACTGCTCCCTCACCTGCCCGCTGTGCCACCGGAGCGTCTCCCTGGATGAGCGGGGGCTCCGCGGTTTCCCACGGAACCGGCTGCTGGAAGCCATCGTGGCGCGGTACCAGCAGAACCGCGCCGCCGCCGCCTCCGCCGCTTCCTCTGCGTCTTCCACCGCGGTGAAGTGTCAGCTGTGCGACCGCAACCCGGTGGACGCCACGGTGATGTGCGAGCAGTGCGACGTCTACTACTGTAACGCCTGCCAGCAGCGGTGCCACCCGTCCCGCGGTCCGCTCGCCAAGCACCGCCTGGTGCAGCCGCCGAACCGAGCGGCGGGAGGAGCGGCGAGCGGCGGCGGCGGCAGCGGCGGTCAGCAGCCGCCGGTTACCGCGCGGAAACCCGCGACATGCGTGGACCACGAAGCGGAAAACTTCAACATGTACTGCTGCGGCTGCAGGGCTCCGGTGTGCATGAAGTGTCTGGAGGAGGGGAAGCACGCCAAGCACGACGTCAAGCCGCTGTCAGTGATGTGGAAGCAGCACAAAGTGAGTGCACTCAGCCTACCTCCACCTGATTTCTTCTCCACCTTTTCTGTAATGATGGCGGTTTGAGCAGTTTTCCCTGCTTATAATCATACATTTCACTCATTGGGAATGCTTCCTTACCTTAAACACTCATGTCTCATCTGTATTGGTCCTCTGCTTTGCCTGGTTTCAAGTGTTATCACAGTTAAATCAGAGCAGATTAGAGTATGAGGTTAGGAAAAGATCACTCTGATCCTGTGCTGACTTCATTGTATGTGGGGCAGAAATAAAACTGATTCATCGGAATGAACTCATAATAAGATGATTGCTGTGGGCATGAAAGCCCAGTGTGTGCGTGTTAGTGGATGAGTCATAGCAGGGTATTAGCTGCTGGCCCACATCTGTACTGTAAGTGGGTGCATATGATGGGATTGTTGATTCTTATTTGTAGGAGGAGGAATGGGTCAATATTGGTTCTCGTGGTTTTTAATAAGATTAACTGCAAAAATCAGTTGTTTCTCGATATTTTTTCTGACATCTGTGACTGGACTGTGTCTGTGTCTGTGTTTACATACATGTCTAAAGTTAAGCTTTCTCACATCTGTCTACTCCTGGTCTACTTCTGTAGGTTGTTGATGTAACCAAACTGTTAACGTAAAGAGATTAGCTATAGGAGCAGTTGGGGCCCATATTTGCTGTAAGGATGTGACATAAAATGAAAAACAAACAAACAAATCTACTGTATAGATTACAATATAGCTTATAAAAGGTTTTTTTGTGCTAACTTTTCCTCAAAAAGCACAAATTACAGACTCAGATGCAAATATTGAATAAATAATGTGTTGTACAGACAGCTGTTTAGGTTTAGGATCTTTGAAGGAGATGTGTTTATGCAGCACACAGACTCTCGCTTATATTAAAGTGGAAAATAGTTGTGTTTATGATGCATAAGTAAACCTTCCATTCATCCATTCTGCAGATTACAGGGAAGAGATTTGGCAAACGTTGGATGGTATTCTGTCTTTCTATCCAAAATCATCCTTTCTCAATGCTCTTCCCCTTTGCCTGCCAAAAAAAGATAAATATGGACTCACCAATTTAATTAAAAAAAGATTAAAGTGATTTATGATCTAATTCATTTTTTAAACGACTCTTTCATTAATTTTAAAGATGAGTCTGCTCCAGGGTTTGGGGTCAACTGAAGTTCATTCTTCTCAGGCTATTATATGACCTAACTTTGCTGAATTTTGATAAAACTCTCTGTATAGAATCTTATTTGTCACTTATAACTATTCTTACACAGAAGAAAATCTAGATTTGGCCCCAGGATTGTGTTTTTTTTCATAATAGCAGGTCTGAGTGCAGAACATAATATTTCAACACTTACAAGCTGATCCTCACACCTTCAGACATGCTGGGACTCGCAACAGTGAAGGAGTTTCATCATGAACGTGTAAATATCTTTGGGCCTGCGGTCTGCCTGGATATATATAACAGAGTTATTTATAAATGTGTGTATATATCGCAGATCACCTGTGCAAATTGGAACCCAGTAATTATAAATCATGCTGCAGTTTGTCAGTTTAAGAACAAATCCTGTAAATTTCACTGTCACATAAAGCTGAATTCCCTTCAGCTCCTTAAATGTATTTATGAGCTAATAGGACGTTTGGAGATTTGACAACGTCTAGTTGAGTTATAGCATTATCAGAGCTCTGCCACCGCTTTGAAAAGGAAAAATCTCTAAAGAATTTAAATGTAACATCACAAAGGTGTGCATTAATACAGCCAACTTCCCATTAAAGCTGCTCTCATTCACATATTTTTCCTTTGTCAGGCGGCTAAATCTGCCTACGTGTCCACTCACTTCAAGCATTATAGATTGTTGCTCTGCTCTAATAAAATCCTGATTTTATAACCACAGCGTCATCAGACAAAATCAACATTCAAGTAATTAAAGACAGCGCCTGCAGCGTCTGTGCAGTGAATCCTGCTGAACTTGTCGATCTCCCACAGAGGGAGTTAGGAGCAGCAGAATGTCTTGTGTTAGGGGTTAGTGGTGGTGCTTGGATACTTTGGGTAATAACTCCGTTTCTGCATGCATAACATTTTGGAACAAAACTGGCTTGTGAATTTGCAAAACGTAAACAAGACTGCGAGTTTCTTGGGATTTGTGAGTTTTAAGCTGTGAATTCACTTTGTCGAAAAAAAACATCCTAGTGGGAATCTGAGCAAAGGTACTGTGAAAGGATCTGTAATCCAGTCTGTCATTTATATTGTTCCTTAGCAGCAAGATTCAATATCTCTCTGTAAGGTCCTTTTTCTCTCTGTAAGGTCCTTTTTCTCTCTATAAGGTCCTTTTTGTCTCTATCAGGTCCATTTTCTCTCTATCAGGACCATTATCTCTCTGAAAGGTCCCTTTTCTTTCTATAAGGTCCATTTTGTCTCTATTAGGTCCATTTTGTCTCTATTAGGTCCATTATCTCTATGGAAGGTCCATTTTGTCTCTATCAGGTCCATTTTCTCTCTATCAGGACCATTATCTCTATGGAAGGTCCATTTTGTCTCTATCAGGTCCATTTTCTCTCTATCAGGACCATTATCTCTCTGAAAGGTCCTTTTCTCTCTATAAGGTCCATTTTGTCTCTATAAGGTCCATTTTGTCTCTATCAGGTCCATTTTGTCTCTATCAGATCCCTTTTCTCTCTATAAGGTCCTTTTTCTCTCTCTAAGGTCCTTTTTTTCTCTGTGTAAGGTCCTTTTTCTCTCTATCAGGTCCATTTTCTCTCTGGAAGGTCCCTTTTCTCTCTGGAAGGTCCCTTTTCTCTCTATCAGGTCCATTTTCTCTCTATAAGGTCCATTTTGTCTCTATAAGGTCCTTTTTTGTCTCTATAAGGTCCATTTTCTCTCTGGAAGGTCCATTTTCTCTCTATAGGGTCCATTTTGTCTCTATTAGGTCCATTTTCTCTCTATAAGGTCCTTTTTCTCTCTATTAGGTCTCTTTTCTCTCTGTAAGGTCCCTTTTCTCTGTGTAAGGTCCCTTTTCTCTCTATAAGGTCCTTTTTCTCTCTGTAAGGTCCTTTTTCTCTCTGTAAGGTCCTTTTTCTCTCTGTAAGGTCCCTTTTCTCTCTATAAGGTCCCTTTTCTCTCTGTAAGGTCCTTTTTCTCTCTGTAAGGTCCCTTTTCTCTCTATAAGGTCCCTTTTCTCTCTGGAAGGTTAATTTTCTCTCTCATAAAGTCCTTTTTCTCTGTGTAAGGTCCTTTTTCTCTCTCTAAGGTCCTTTTTTGTCTCTATAAGGTCCATTTTATCTCTATAAGGTCCCTTTTCTCTCTATAAGGTCCCTTTTCTCTGTGTAAGGTCCTTTTTCTCTCTGTAAGGTCCCTTTTCTCTCTATAAGGTCCTTTTTCTCTCTATAAGGTCCTTTTTCTCTCTGGAAGGTCCATTTTCTCTCTTTCAGGTCCTTTTTCTCTGTGTAAGGTCCTTTTTCTCTCTATAAGGTCATTTTTCTCTGTGTAAGGTCCTTTTTCTCTCTATAAGGTCCCTTTTCTCTGTGTAAGGTCCTTTTTCTCTCTGTAAGGTCCTTTTTCTCTCTGGAAGGTCCATTTTCTCTCTATAAGGTCCCTTTTCTCTCTATAAGGTCCTTTTTCTCTCTGTAAGGTCCTTTTTCTCTCTGTAAGGTCCCTTTTCTCTCTATAAGGTCCCTTTTCTCTCTGGAAGGTTAATTTTCTCTCTCATAAAGTCCTTTTTCTCTGTGTAAGGTCCTTTTTCTCTCTCTAAGGTCCTTTTTTGTCTCTATAAGGTCCCTTTTCTCTCTATTAGGTCCATTTTCTCTCTATAAGGTCCTTTTTCTCTCTATTAGGTCTCTTTTATCTCTATAAGGTCCCTTTTCTCTCTATAAGGTCCCTTTTCTCTGTGTAAGGTCCTTTTTCTCTCTGTAAGGTCCCTTTTCTCTCTATAAGGTCCTTTTTCTCTCTATAAGGTCCTTTTTCTCTCTATAAGGTCCTTTTTCTCTCTGGAAGGTCCATTTTCTCTCTTTCAGGTCCTTTTTCTCTCTGTAAGGTCCCTTTTCTCTCTATAAGGTCCTTTTTCTCTCTATAAGGTCCCTTTTCTCTCTGTAAGGTCCTTTTTCTCTCTGTAAGGTCCATTTTCTCTCTTTCAGGTCCCTTTTCTCTCTATAAGGTCCTTTTTCTCTGTGTAAGGTCCATTTTCTCTCTCTAAGGTCCTTTTTCTCTCTGTAAGGTCCCTTTTCTTTCTATCAGGTCCATTTTCTCTCTGGAAGGTTAATTTTCTCCCTGTAAGGTCCCTTTTGTCTCTATCAGGTCCCTTTTCTCTCTATCAGGTCCATTTTGTCTCTATCAGGTCTATTATCTCTCTGAAAGGTCCATTTTCTCTCTCATAAGGTCCTTTTTCTCTGTGTAAGGTCCTTTTTCTCTCTATAAGGTCATTTTTCTCTGTGTAAGGTCCCTTTTCTCTCTATAATGTCATTTTTCTCTCTTTCAGGTCCTTTTTTCTCTCTATAAGGTCCTTTTTCTCTGTGTAAGGTCCCTTTTCTCTCTGTAAGGTCCATTTTCTCTCTTTCAGGTCCTTTTTTCTCTCTATAAGGTCCTTTTTCTCTGTGTAAGGTCCCTTTTCTCTCTGTAAGGTCCATTTTCTCTCTTTCATGTCCTTTTTTCTCTCTATAAGGTCCTTTTTCTCTGTGTAAGGTCCCTTTTCTCTCTATAAGGTCCCTTTTCTCTCTGTAAGGTCCATTTTCTCTCTTTCAGGTCCTTTTTTCTCTCTATAAGGTCCTTTTTCTCTGTGTAAGGTCCCTTTTCTCTCTATAAGGTCCTTTTTCTCTCTATAAGGTCCCTTTTCTCTGTGTAAGGTCCCTTTTCTCTCTGGAAGGTTAATTATCTCTCTATAAGGTCCTTTTTCTCTCTATAAGGTCGTTTTTCTCTGTGTAAGGTCCCTTTTCTCTCTGGAAGGTTAATTATCTCTCTGTAAGGTCCATTTTCTCTGTGTAAGGTCCATTTTCTCTCTGGAAGGTTAATTATCTCCCTGTAAGGTCCATTTTCTCTCTGTAAGGTCCATTTTCTCTCTATAAGGTCCTTTTTCTCTCTATAAGGTCCTTTTTCTCTGTGTAAGGTCCCTTTTCTCTCTATAAGGTCCATTTTCTCTCTATCAGGTCCATTATCTCTCTGAAAAGTCCTTTTTATCTCTATAAGGTCCATTTTCTCCCTATATGGTCCTTTTTCTCCCTGTAAGGTCCATTTTCTCTCTGTAAGGTCCATTTTCTCTCTATAAGGTCCTTTTTCTCTCTGTAAGGTCCATTTTCTCTCTATAAGGTCCTTTTTCTCTGTGTAAGGTCCCTTTTCTCTCTGGAAGGTTAATTATCTCCCTGTAAGGTCCATTTTCTCTCTGTAAGGTCCATTTTGTCTCTATCAGGTCTATTATCTCTCTGAAAGGTCCATTTTCTCTCTCATAAGGTCCTTTTTCTCTGTGTAAGGTCCTTTTTCTCTCTATAAGGTCCCTTTTTCTCTCTATAAGGTCCTTTTTCTCTCTGTAAGGTCCCTTTTCTGTCTATAAGGTCCCTTTTCTCTCTATAAGGTCCTTTTTCTCTCTCTAAGGTCCTTTTTCTCTCTGTAAGGTCCCTTTTCTCTCTATCAGGTCCATTTTCTCTCTGGAAGGTTATTTTTCTCCCTATATGGTCCCTTTTCTCCCTATAAGGTCCTTTTTCTCTCTATAAGGTCAATTTTCTCTCTGATAGGTCCATTTTCTCTCTGATAGGTCCATTTTCTTTCTATCAGGTCCTTTTTCTCTCTATAAGGTCCTTTTGTCCCTCTGTTTTCCCATCTCCCCGAGATTTGACCCATTTTACACCGTTTTTAAGTCAAACTACAAGCGGTGATTGTAGCAAGCATAGATAAAGGGAGACAACGTATTACAAGATGACACTCTTGTCCCAACATGCAACACGGCATGATGCATCTTCAAATTCTCTTTCAATGGGATTAATTCCCAGTGGGGGATTTTGTTACAGGGCGATGCCTGCAAATGGACACAAAGAGCTGTATCTGTATGACTGATTTCTTGTTGGATTGATGGTATAACTCCAAGAGGCTCCAAAGGTCATGGGGGCTGCTTTGTTGAACACTTCAGGGGGATGCTGTGGACCCCAAATCCTGTTTCCCATATCAGATATTAACTTTCAGCACCTCTGATACAACTGACCACACTAAGGGTAGCATGAACGTTACATCGATTTAAATTTTAATTGTATAATTACTTTACCAACTATGATAATCTAATGTGGGTATGTAGAAAAGCATCGGGGGCTGGAAGCAAAAGGATTGAAAGGAAATTAAATACTACCAGTACATGCGTTGAAGAATAAAGGTTTGTTGAGCAAACCTCTGTCTGGCTTTAGATGATTTCAGGTTACTTCCTGTTAATAACGGGGCATTTCACAAGGCCGTCATCCTCACACCCAGACATCATTTGTGCAAATTAGATTTTTTTTTTTGTTGCCTGCCTGATGCTAAGTGGGTCACTAATCTCTCAGTCTGTCTCTTATTTTTCGGGAGATTGGAAGCCTCCAGTCCTCCCATCCATCGTTCATCCCTCACACATCTCACATGCCTCCTTGTTCTCGCTCACCGCACACCTTTTCTACATGTCTGTCTCTTATTTACACCCTCCCCTCCCCTTCCTTTCCTTTCTCCTGCCCTTCCTCCATCCTTTTCCCTTTTTCGCCCTGTCCCATAAATGGGCCGTGAAAATCCCATCAGTGTACAGGAGTGAGCGGGCGTTGATAAGTAATAAGCAGTGTATGAATAAGAGATGGACACCACTTAGTTGATACGGTGTCCTTGCTGTTGGAAGAGATGGATGACTTCATCTTTGCTGCATAGCTGAGACGGTTGTTCAGTTTTTGAAGTGTTGCTCATTTCGGTCAATAATTGTATGTATTTTTCCTCTCTGCTTCAGTGGGTGTAGCTTTATAATGCTTCCCCCTCCCCACTGCTCCTCTGTTGTGTCTTCAAAGCACCATGCTTCCCTTCCTGCGAACTGGAAAAATGTACCTTAAAATACGAGCGGATAAAAGGTGCTTTATGAATCTGTTGCAAGCAAACTGCTTGATTGATTAATTGATGGTATAATGTCGTGTTCCCTGGTGCTTTGTACGATTTAAACATCTAAAAATTCCTCTAAAAACATCCTCTTTAGAAGGATAAAGGACATATGCTTTCTGTAATTCACCCTTTGTTGAGTTTAAAACAAAGAAAATACTTAATCAAATAATGCATCAATCATTCATCAGTTTTAAACCACTAATAACTGAGATTTGGATTGGACGATTGGAAGAGTAGGACTTTTATCTACAGGAAAATCTGGGTTGTGGCGATTGGAACCAAATGAGTTTGATGATAGATTACCAGCAAACAGTGAGGAAAAATTAATCTGTTTTAAGCAGTAAATGACCTATAAATTATTGGACTACATTTAATAATTAAGAAATCAATTAGCTACAGGTTAAAAACCTTTGTAGTTGCTTATGAAAGCAAATCCGGAGTTCAAGATCAGCCTTAGCTCACTTTAACCCTTAAACGTCCTCACTGAGATAATAGAAAAGTGTTTGTTTAAATTTCTCATTTTCTCTGGGCAATTAGAATAAATCAGAATCAATTCAACTTTTTTTCACAGATGTTTGGGGGTGGAGCTTAATGATAAAAGTTTCAAAATGTGAAAATGTAATGACATAACAGAGAGGAATGATGAGAATAAAACCTGACCAAGATATTTTGTTACCCAGCGTCAGAAAAAAGAGCCCAGAGGAAAAGGCTGAGATGACTTATTATTCAGTAACCTTGGATATCTTGTAAGATATTCGGTTGTTAAAACAGACCCTGCTTCATTTGAATTTATTTCTGAAGATACTCGAGAGGTACCAACAGTTCTGACCATGACTGTACGGTTATGTGGTTACATCATAATCCTCTTAGATGTGGACACAATAGCTTTCATTTATGGTGAGTGTATGCATGTCTGATGTGGCTTAAACAACCAAAGCCTTTTGGGAATCAACTTGTGCTTTAAATATTTGTGTTTTTATCTATTTGGGATGCATTTGTGTGCATCTTTTGCTTTCTTAAATATTGGGCGGAGAAATACCAAGGAAAAAACAACAGGATCATTACCGTCTAACACTTGGTTCTGTATGGAGGGGCCCTCGGGGGGGTTACAGCCCCACTGACACGCTCACATCGACACACTTTCACAGGGCATGAATATGCATAAGTGAAGCGGATGAACTTTTGGTGAGGGAGCACAGAGGAAGATACACTGATCCAGTTTCCTCTGATCAGTCGAGCAGAAACTCGGCGTGCATTCAAAGCATGCGCACATATGTGCAGTTATGTGTGTGTGTGTGTGTGTGTGTGTGTGACCCAGCTGAAGCTGTGGCACTGCACTTAAATATTAAAAGCCAGAAATGCAGAGTTTCTGCTTCTCCTGCTGTGTGTATATTTCACTGTCTACAGACTATTTTAGATTTCAAATGGGTCATTTCACATGCATTTTGTGCCATGACTTGTTAAAATAAAAACCTCTGTAGAAATAAGAAAAGAATCCTCCGAATATTCCTTCGATAATAGAAAAGCACTCCACTCAGGGTCAGGTTGAATCTTTTTTACTCCACGCTGCTTTTTGTAATGACACAACATTAAGAAATGATTATACTACAGAGCAGCATTTATCGCTTTTACATCACCGCCTCATTTTTTAAGATGGTTTATTTTCACTACTTGGCCCAAAATAGTCACGGACTCCGATATTGTGTTGAATCACCTTTTAGCTTTAATGAAGGCAATTGCTGTGTCACAACATTAATTTCTGCCTAAAGATGCATTGCTTTTGTACTGATGATGGGAAAGTTGGACCACTTTGTGAAGTCTTCTCACATCCCAGAGACTCTGGATGGGGTTAAAGGGATAGTTCGCCTCTTTTGACATGAAGCTGTATGACATCCCATGTCAGCAACATCATTTCTGAACATCTTCTTACCCCCTGCTGCGTCCTGTGAGCAGAGTTCCAGCCTCGTTTTGGTGTTGATGAAGGTAGTCCGGCTAGTTGGCTGGGGTTTAAAAAATAAAGCGATTTTCTTCTCAAAACAATATGCGTTCAAAAGAGTAATACATTTGCATCACAAAATCATTCTCCAGGAAAAAGTCAGACCTCACAATCGCTTGGCGCTATTTTCTCTCCCTTCGTATCACTGCCTGCTGTGCAGACCGAAGTGCAGTGATACGAAGGGAGAGAAACCCCAGCCAACTAGCCGGACTACCTTCATCAACGCCAAAACGAGGCTGGAACTCTGCTCACAGGACGCAGCAGGGGGTGAGAAAATGTTCATAAACGATTTTGCTAATATGGGATGTCCTACAGCTTCATGTCAAAAGAGGCAAACTATCCCTTTAAGGTCTGGACCCTGTGGTGGTCAATCCGTGTGTGAAAAAGATGTCCCATTCTCCCTGACCCACTCCTTCACGGACTGAGCTCGATGAATCCTGACGATGTCACCTTGGAATATGCTTGTGTCATCAGGGGAGAAAAAAATCTATTGATGGAAAAACCTCAAGTAATCAGCTGATTTCTGAACATTTCTGAACCTCGACCTGTTCGACTGAAGCAACCCCAGATGTTTTCCCTGAAGATGATGTTCCCCACCCTCCTCTCAGGTTTTAATGGTGCAGCAGTTCTTCGCCCAGTTTCAGTAGATTCATCGGTCTTCTTCTTTGTTGTTTTGTTTGCATAACGCAGATCAATAGTTTCACCTTTCTGTAACGTGGTAACATTTCTTTTCTGCAACCACAGGATGACTTTCACACATGGTTGTTTAAGGAATAAGACACTACTACCAGTAAGGGTTAAATATCTTGTCGGCAGCTGAAACACATTAATCACTGCTGTACTTTTCCAAGGGGAGCCTCAAACCTATTGTGTATATTTGAATTAATATTTGGTTTCAAACTCACTTAAATTGCACCTGCAGAGAAAGATAAAGTGTGATGAAGAATAACAGGACACATTTGCATCAAATGTATGTGTAGTGACAGACAGACAACAATGTGTATATGCAACCTTTAAATCTTGTCATGTTTCCACCAAAGCATGAATAAACGATTTTCTATGCTGACTTATACTGCAGTCTGCTGCAGAATAAGCTAAGCTTTAATACTTTGATGGACTGCCCAGAGTTCAGGTTTACGTCTGTCTGCAGAAAAAAAAGAGTCCTGTAATTTTGAGGAAGCAGATTTGCTAAATTGAATCTGTCTGTTCCCCAGAGGATTTGCTTGGGCACAGGGCAGATTCCGCGGTGTGAGGATCCTGCATGATGAGAGTGAGAGCTGTGTGAGGATGCCCGGCTTTAAACTCTTCAGACTGTGCAAAACGCACCACCTGTCCATCGCTGAAAATTGCGCATGGCAACATATTTTCTGGGCTGTTGATTAATATCGGGCAGTGATTCTCAACCTGGAGCTTGTGACCCAATTATAGGCAACACCAGATGGTTGTGTGGGGGAAAATAACACCGTAAAGGGAGACTGCAGTACTCAATTGCATCATTTTAGTTATTATGACAAGAAGAATTCAGGTAAATACGAAGTTTATGTTATCAGATAATGCCATTCCACTTTCTTTTGGAGGCCAAATATATTCTCAGCAAGTCCTCCAATCAACACAACCAAACTGTGTGTTTGTTCATACCTTTAAATTAGGGCTGGGCGAGTTAACTCGTTATTATCGTGTTAACGCATTGATTATTTAACGCCGGTAATTATTTTATCGCGCATTAACGCATTTTTTTTATAAAAAAAAAAAATGGATGTAAAGTTCAGCGAGACAGGAAGCAGGGGGCAGAGAGAGGGGGAACGACATGCAGCACAGGGCCGTCCGATATGGGACTTGAACCGGTGCGAGGACTATAGCCTCTGTACATGGGGCGCCTGCTCAACCCACTACGCCACGGACCACCCCTGTTTTATAGGCTTTTATTTTGTAGAAGTCTGTTGCTCACAGGCTTTTATTTTGTAAAAGTCTGCTGCTGTCTGCTGCGGAACCGGAAAAGAAAGTAATCGGCGGATCCACCAAACATGGAGAAGGGTACGGAACTTTTACTCGGCCATTTTCATTTTAAAGTTCTTCCAGACGGCGGAGTCGACAGAACCAAAGTCATCTGTAAACACTGCCAAGTTGAATTGTCTTCTCAGCGTAGTAGTTCCAGTCTAAAATATCACTTAAAGGCAAAACACACAACTGATAGCAGCAAGTCATTCAAGGAAACAGACAGTGGAGCGAGGCTTCTACATAAAAACTACAGAAAGATGCTGATGTTAAAAGTGTGTTTGCACAACAAATGTTATGGCACTTTCATTCATATGGCAGCACATTTAAAATAAAACTAAATGCTAAAAGCTATACACTACTTTTGGATTCATTTTTGGAATTTGCATACAAATGCGATTAATCGTGATTAATCAGGGAAATCATGAGATTAATTAGATTAAACATTTTAATCGTTGCCCAGCCCTAGTTTAAATCTGACCAATAGCAGAGCAGAATCCTCTGAACTACCTCCTGCTGGCTTCGGGAGGAAAATATGACTTCTGAGTGTTTCCACAACAGAACTAACCACGTTCTCGAGTATTTTCTCACTGCGTCACTTTGACTGTAATTTACATCGTTTTTCTGCTGGCACTTTGTCACGGTTAGGTTTAGGCAGTCACATAACCTAATTAGAAAGGTTGGAAATCAAAACTAATGACTCATTGAGTCTTTTTTTTCACAATATGCCTAATGAAAATGGGTAATAAAAGCAGAAAGTTAAAAGAATTAGATGGATTGAATCCCAAACAGTAGAGCTTGACTTTCAGATTTTTACCAGGACTGTGATGCTAGTATGTGACTCTTTAATGTGTTGTGTACGATTAGATGTTTATTTAGTAACACGTGCTCGATCCAAACTGTCCCAGAAAATGGAGGAAAAAGTACTGTACAAAGAGGAGCTGTATCAGAAGATTGAATCGATCTTTAAGTCCATTGTGGCGTCACAAAGTGTGCGGCTGTGAGAGAAAGGCTGTGGGTGTGAGGTTGAGTGCAGATGATTTAGATTTATTCTGCTATGGTGTCTGACATCAACACAGCTGCCATTGTTTGTCTGAGCAAACACACATGCTGCTCCTCCTAAACATGTGCAGGTCTGTGTCTGAAGCTGTTTTCCATAAATCAACACATTCTCTGGGTTCATACCATCACGTGATGACCCTCTTATGTGGAAGCCGTGTCGTTTATCTGCCGACTGCAGGAGAGCTGAGTGTTTTACTGACACGCATCACACTCACTGACTTGGGATTTGTGACACGAATCTGCCATCAGTCGTGGGGTAAGGTGATGGAGGATGAAGGTTAAGAGCAGGTTGTTCATCCTCTTTCCACTCTGGCATGAACATGTGGGATGTTTCTGGATTATATTAAGACAGACGTCCACATTTACTGCCAGAATTAGAATGCAAGCCCTGAATACGTATGGAGACTCAATTTTTCATCTCCTCTGAGATGCCTCTTCCTCTGATGTTGGATACTGACAGGAGCCACTTTGTCTTGCTTGTTTCTCATCCACCGGGACGCTGACAAAACATTTTGACAAGCTTTTCACGATCTGAGCCGCCTATTTATTTAATAAGTGATATATTTTTGTGAGGTTTATCGTGATTCTGCACTCGAGTGTTGAATATTTGCCTGATCTAATGCATGCATGCATGCATCACAGAGTCGCAGTATTTCAACTCGTCACTGCTCCTTTAGGAGCCTTTTTTTTGCCTGAGTGATCCGATCACAATCAGATGCTCAGTTATCTTACAGATGTGATACAAAATAAGTTCAGTGTCAGCACTCCTCTGCTGTGTGTAGATAAGTGCAACATATCAATGGAAAGCTAATATTCTTGTGATTTAATTGATATAAATCATTTTACAGTGCGGTTACCATAGCAGCTAACTCACCTATAAAGCCACTTGTTGAATACACTGTTTGATATCTTCCCTTTTTCCCAAGATTTCAGCTGGTTGTAAGGATTGTTGCTTCAGTATATTCCCACAGACTGCTGTTTCATCTCTTAAAATTGGCCAGCGACTTGCCCACATCTTTTCAAATATTCTCTCTTAAGTTTGGTTTGAAATTTAAGAATATAGATCGTGTTGTTAGCTTTCAGAGCTAGGGACTGACATCTCTGTGTATGGTGTTATACGGTCTCAAAGACGAAAAGTCATGCAACAGCAAACTATGTTCTTTATTTTATTGACCGTAATTGTATTTAATGTTGTGTGCAATCCAGTACGACTTTAATGCATTTCAATGGTTGTTTGGTTCGTGCATTTAGCCCCTTTTTTGTGCTTTGCCAAGGCGTTGTTACAACAGGGGCAGAGTTGATGCTAGCTAAGGTGTTTTCCTAACCATAACCATCTAGTTTTTACTACCTAACATTGAACAAGTAGCTTGTAACGTGTGAAACACCAAAGAAACTGAGTGAAAAAAACAGCAACTGAATAAAAAAATAGCATTTTAGTTACTTTAGGGCACGAGTGGTCAAGATGGGATTAGCTCTAGACTCTCCCAGTTGTCAGACTGCTGTGTAGGGCCATCCTCTATCCACTCCCACCTCCAAATGCATACTCTTTGCTTCTTAAATGTGATGCAACAGCCACTATAACTACTTCACATGCTGATGGTGTGCTGATAGTGTGTGGGCCTCCCCTGCTGTGCAGTGTATAGTTTCTTTGGGGCCAGACTTGATAGAAATGGACTCCCAGAATCGATAGAACAGATCAGAAACTTCAGGGCTGTGATCACAGCCGCTTAGAAAAATTTTACTTGCTTATTCTGGATGAATCAAGGAGTTCACAGTCCCTCCAAAAGTTAAACACATCTTTTGATCGTCAATCGTCCTTTGTGCGTTCACACTTATTATTTATCGCAGTCCACTTGTGAGCTGATCAAAGGATGCATGTTAGCACCAGGTTTGAACAGGGGGACGGAGATAAAAACTTGTGGATGCTGAGATAAACAGCAAAGCTTTCGTCATGCAATGTAAAGTAGTCTGTGCTAAAGAGTTCCTTCCATCCAGCCTCAGAAGTATTACTAGAACAACATAAACATAAATAATTGTAGTCATCCCTCAGAGATGTTATTGAGCTAACTGGCCGTGCTTGACTAACCGACTAACCTCATTTTAGCACATCAGGTCGGCCTTGTTTGGCCCATAACCTCGGGCCCAGCAACACAAACGCACAACTTTTTCCTCGGTCGCTGCTCAAACACACAACCAACCGGCCAAGTTATTAATTTAAAGCTTCTCCTCCACACAGGAGCTCTCAGAACGTTTCCGTCTTGTTGCTATGCACAGATGAAGTCCGACGTCAGGGATGTTTTTCACACAATAATCCTCTCAAACAAATGCGAACATTAAAGTCCTTATTGAATTAATAACACCAACATATCACATGAGGAGGAAGAGGAGGTTGCAAGCTGCTGCAGCAGCTCTGTGTTATTAGCAGAGTCATAGTGACAGGCGTCAGGCTATAATGATACCCGTGATGAATGTGATTGGTCGTTAATTGTCATCTGGTGGCCAAGGAGCAGAGGCAGGAAGCCGTGGCCGCCTCGTCCTGAACTAAAGCTGTGCTCCATTTACTCGCATTTACTCTCAAACTTCCTACAAATGCAAGCTGGAATACAAAGATATGATACATGGCTTTAGATTAAAACTGCCTATCATGTCGGGTATAGCACCTACAATCAAAATATTCCAAACTCATAGTGATGAGGGAATGAAATGATTGATTTTACAGTAAAACAGGAAGCATTTCTCTGCAGAATAAAATAATTCTGATTGAGTTTTTATGGAGGTATCATGAGTAAAGGTCCTGGATGCATTTACTTTCTAAGGGGAACTACTTGGGTTGTATTACAGCCTGTTTATAGAAAATAGAGGAAACTACTTACCTCTGGACACATTTTTCTACAGTAAATTATTCTGTAATGTCCTGATATGCACAACAATCCCTTTTCACATGGCTGCACATTGCATTGTGGGTACTGTAGGTGCCAGGTTTTGAGAAGAGAGAAGGATCCGTTCGGTAAAACGGACAATTTTCCCAGACGGATCTCGTCATTTTATTGAAGTTTAATCACAGATTGGAGTTCCTCTCTAGGTGGATGTTGGACGGGTGATATAATCTATTACCAGAGGTGGGTAGTAACGAGTTACATTTACTTGAGTAAGTTTTTGAAAAAATTGTACTTCTGGGAGTAGTTTTAAATCTCTATACTTTTTACTTTTACTTGCATAGATGTGTGCAGCAGAAACTGTCCTCTTACTCCGCTACATTAGGCTACAATCAAATCAAATCAAATCAAACTTTATTTATATAGCACCTTTCATACTAAAGAAAAAAGCAACACAAAGTGCTTTACATAATAAAATCAGTAATAAAATCAATTCAATTCATAAACTCACACACAACATCACACCGACAACCACACTGCACACATACTACCCCCCCACCACCCCCAACATGAGCAACATCAACAACAATCAACATTAAAATCAACATTAAAATCTGGCTTGAGACATGAGCTGGTTACTTCTCTTCTTACCTCTTTGGTATTCTACGCCTCATTATTTTTATCCCCCCGCGTACGCCTCATTTTAATGTTTTATTCTGACAGAGAGAGAGACTTCCGCCAAAGTCTCTACCACCTGACTGTGTTCCACCAATCAGACGCAGCCGTGCAGTCTGGTCACGTGACAATACTCGATCTCAGCGGCGGGACGGGTTAGCTTTAGCATTAGCAGTCGTAGCAAACAAACAAAGAAACAGATGATAAATGTCAGAACCAACGGTGGGAAATGAAGACGCAGACGAGGCCTCATACTGAAAGCATGTTTACCTTACAAAGAGGGAGAAACAGCAGCTACATTATGTGTCTTCTGTGGCAACCAAAACAAACGCACATTTCAGCAGAAACTCAACATCTCACTTGAGGAAACATGTAGCGGTAAGTTTCCTAAATTAGTTTTTATCTCCCCATAGATAGATGAATGTTTGTTTTTTAGGTTACATATGGGTTACATATGTTTTATGTTTTATTTTTATTGAAGTACTTGAATTTACCTGGATTATTTTAATTTAAGCTATTTTGTAATTAATTAATTCATTTTAATTTATTTTATCAATTGGATGAACTCTAATTTGCCTAAAGATGATTATTTAGTATTTTTGTCTGTCTGATTGAATGCTTGTGTTAACAAATAAATCAGACGTTACTCAACAGTTACTCAGTACTTGAGTAGTTTTTTCCACAGAGAGCTTTTTTACTCTTACTCAAGTAATTATTTGGATGACTACTTTTTACTTTTACTTGAGTACAATTTTTGGCTGCTCTACCCTCCTCTGTGTATTACCTTACATGTAAAACCAATCCTAAAACAAAGCAAACACTAAACCTGGACTTTACATCTATTCTCATGTGAGGACTCAGTCCTCGTAACATAGATTTCTGTCCCCACAATCTCACGAGTACAAAACAAAGGCACGCACACAGCATGACACAGAGTGACTACAGGCTGCGCTGCAGGACTCCTGCAACAAATGTAGGTTAATGCACACTTTACAGCACTTCCTCTCCTTTGGCTGAAACATCCTCTGGAGAGTTTGCTGCGTGCGTAACTGCTGTAAGCCCAGAGTGCATCATCATCATGTGTGTGAGTTCCTGGGATCTATTTTAGGTAACAGTGCGAGTGCTGATGCCCAACTTCTGAGGAGAGAACGGACATCCTACAGCATTGTTACCATGGTTACAGTGTAAGTGTCTGCTCATTCACCAGATTAAACTCATACAAGGTCTTTTGTGTATATGGAACCATGTATGAGCTTGTCAGCTCGTGTCGTGAATGGATATCTGAGCGTTTCACAAAGGAAATTGTGCAGTGGTCCTACAACAGTCTTTAATGGAGATGTTATCCCTAAAAACCTCATATGAACTCATTTTATGATAATTATGCCCCCAGCAAGATATACCTACCCCCTGCATTTATTCATATGGAATATGCTTGGATTAATTATTGATTGGAGGGGCTGTTCTTCTTTTCTCTGCAGCACATTTGTTGCCTTTGCCCTCTCTCCTCAGAAGCTGGCTCTGTCCTTTACCACTGATCCCTGCTGACGATTCTCAGTCTCAGGCATTCCTCATTGAGTCGTTGGGCACTGGTTGGGTGGGACACATTATAAGTCTCTGCTTTATCAATAAATAATTTGCTTGGCATTGAATTTGAACTTTACCTTTTGCTCATACATTAGTTATACATAAATGTTTATGAATATGTAATAGATGCTGACTTATGGAGATGAAGCCACGCCTGCATCAGCAGTTCGGACAGATTTTTCATGATTTAGCTTTAGAGAGCCGCACGAGGCAAGCTTAATGTGATTTTCTGTTCAGTTTGCAGCATAACTGTGGCTCCAGTTGAGTTGTTTGTGCCTCAGTTGGATGACAGCAGTTCGTCGAGCATTTTAGTCCAGACAGAACAACAACCTCTGGATAGATTGTCCTCAATTTTGGGTAAATTTGGGTGTATTTTCAAGCTGTGCATCAGATAAGGTTGGTGGAAAAGGCAAAAACTTATTTTTACAAAGAAAAGAATTTGATTGCACAGTGAGGAGTGGAAACAACTCTGCAGGCAAGTTCTTATATAGAAAGCATTTTACTGAAATTACTGATCAGATGTCTGCATGTAAAGCATAAACATGCCCAATATTCACATGAATGAATAATAAAATTATTTCAAATTATTCCAAAGTGCCATTTCAAACCTACGGCAGTAGACCTAGTAGATTAAGTGTCTTAGTCCAATACACACTGATACAGTCAGTGGGGTTACATGGCGTTGAATGGATCGGAATATTGGCTAAATTACAATCAGACTGAGTTATTAAGTGCATGTAGACACCTTAATCTGACTAAGAATTGGATCGGATCGGATTAAGACCCCGAGATAACTGGGTTGAAAGTCACTCTAAACCTGCTTGTAGACGCTGAAGCTCGTGGTGAATCAGACTTTGCGTTCTGCGCATGCTCCAGATGTTTTCCCGGGGTCGTGACCCGGAAGTCAAAGGAGACGATATTCCTGTTGTTGTCGCCGTCAGAAAGAAACAAACAACGCGATGGAGAATGCTCCGTTGGGCATCGAGTTTGTGCAACAAGCAGCTCATCACAGAGCAAATGTAGAGGGACGTAGCTTCATCTGGCTCTGCGTTCTCCATCTTTCTCCAATGCCTGAGTTTGTTGTTGTTGTTGGTGGTGAAGAGGTCAACAGGAAGTGGCTCTATTAGCAACAGCTGGAATGGGTACAGCGCCACCTATCATACCGGGGTATGACACGCTTTGTGCCTCTGATCCCATTCATTCACCGCCATATATCCAAGGAGAATTACCCTTGCTCAGATCATTCTGATTGTAATTTAGCCAATTAGTGGTGCTTTCTAAAACAAAAGGAACAGTCTGGATTTGAGTTCTCATTTATGGTTTGGGGAAGTGATGGAGGATTACTCAGGAAGCTGAGGTTTGAGTCCGATTTAAGACATAACTTTACACTTTGCATCTACAATTTGGATTACAGCAGGTGTTTTGTGTAAATACCTGTAAAGCTAATCACGTCCTAATCGTCTGTATTCACTAGTTTTTTTTTTGCAAATTTTGAATGCTGACATATCAAAAGATAGCTCTGGCCAAATCACCATTCCACCTTTCACTTTAGCTCTATTTTACATAAATACAGTGAATACCCCTTTTTATTTAAAGGATCGAGGATTAGAGATCACCTAACTGTTCAGCCAGGACGTTTGGATGACTCGATGCTTGGATTACACCTGTAAAGAGCCGTTTTGACCCAATATTGAGGAGTTTTAGTCCCTGAAGCTGATAATTGGACAGCTATGAAGATGAAAAGAACCAACAATCCCAGATGGGGCTCAGACCTCAGTTCCTCTTGTGTTTTTCCTGCTCCGTAACCCCACCAACAAACATTGACTCAAACTTGGATGTCCCTCAGCAAAGCTTCATGGATGTAAACCTGTCATTAACTCCCTCTGCAGTCGACCGAAGCTGTTAATTATAACGCGTTTAGTATTAATGCTGTTCTGTGGATAAGATAATTTATAATGTCAAATAAATCGGAAATTACTGTAATAATAGTCATTTACAGCCTCTGTTGGGATGTTTTGGGCCTCACTCTGTGCAAAAACATGTTTAACTATCAGCTGCTTCGAGGTCAAATTAAAATGTGTCTTTAAAAATCTACCAGAAATGCCGACTCTGGAAATCTTTGGCTTCTTTTTTGGGATTTTCAAAATGTTTTTATCTGATAAATTATTGTTTTCACTCGCTCATTTAGCATTTATTATATGGTGCATGCCTGAAGCTGTGCATTAGCCTTAAAACGGCTGTGCAGCTGAGCAGCAGAGGATTGGGCGGCTGGACGACGTGAGATGGAAGGATGAAGAGGAGAAAGGGGAAAACAGATTGGTTTTGACCTCCATCACATCACTGATTCTTCTGCTGCTGCAGAGCTTTGTATTGTGGGTAAAACTATAAGATTTCATGGAAATTACTGTGTTGTCCAGACAGTAATTTACATGTCAAAGGCTGCTGGTTGGCATTGCACTGACTCTCTGCAGATCTTCATCGTTACAGAAACACATGAATGGTGACTAATATTTAATGTTGGGCATCTGAGAGAACTCTTAATGAGTTTATCACACCGCATAAAAATGTGTTTTTAACCACCCAGTCAAACATGAATGTTTTAAATGACCACAAAGCAGCTGAAAAGGTTTAAAATGATGATAGTTGAGCACTGCTCTCTGTACTCGACACTGAAACTTAGACTGAGGACTCGTACAGGTCTCAGATCTGCTCAAATGAAACACACCGCTGAGCAGACAGCCAAGCTAAATCACAAGGTCACAGTGTGGGTATTAAACATTTCAGTCCCCTTCCAGGTATGCACCAACTTATTGACGTTGTTGAATTGTGCAACTCAGATTCTCATGGCAGTTATATCCCTATATTTCCTTTAAATTTGAGCTGTTTCTGGTAGAAGTTTGTCGTCCCGGCAGGTAAAAACCAAGCAGGTGTTGGCAGTGATCCTCAGCTCTCTGTCACTGTGAGCGTCCACTGACCTGAACCTCCGGTTTACTGAATAAATCTACAGGATTCTGACCTGCGCTACTGGCTCTTTACTAAATTAATCCTTGGTGTGTAACTCCATTAAGTACTTGCACATTCGGTCTTTAATAAGCTTCGAAACAGAATCGTTAACTTGTCCTTTCGATCCACGGAGCATAAATCTGATTTATTTAAGCTGTTTGCAGCCCCTGCAGTGCTGTGTTTCAGCTCCATTTTTCACTGAATTTATCTGATTTTCCTTCTCATTCCTTCTCATTTTAAGAGTTTAAGAGTGTGCTTTAATTCAGGAGTTCACTGATTTCAGACCCATCCTTAAAATCCTGAACAGAAAACTAATCAACAGCCCAAATCTACTGTTCAGTACAACGTGGTTCTTGGTCTTTAAAGTTGTTTTAAGTAACGATCTACTATCTGAATTTGCTTTAATCTGACTTCAAGTGTTTGATGTTTGGAGAAGAACCAACTTTGCAAGATGCAGTTAACATCTGGTCCTTCCCTCACTTCTGCCCGCAGCTTCTCAGCCAAAAGGATTATGTTCCCCGAAGGCAAAAATCTGCCAGAGGATATTTTGGCTCAGAAATGGCTGAAAAACACTGGCTCAAGTCGGGGTTCTGAGACTAAACCAGTCTGAATTTTACTCGAGCTCAGGTCACCACACATGGCCCATAGTCAGTGGGATTTTCAGTCCGCTTTGGCATGCTTTAACACAACTAAACTGTAAATCTTTTGATCATTAAATTAAGATCTTATTCAGTTTCACGTTCGGCACTCCCAGATTTTTCTATCACCTTGGACTGAGCTGTATTTGCTGTGGTGCTGCCGTTATTATGAGCCATTTCTTTGCTATTTTTGATGTTTGCAGCACTCTCTGAAGCTGTAAAATCATTGAAAAATCTATATTTCTTCTCAATCACTGCGATGCAACGCAGAACGTTGTGTGGGAACTGTGACGCACAGCGTGGAGGCGGCTGCTTCCTCTGAAATGTATCAGGAACTGTGGGCTGCCGACAGACTGTCCCTGCAGTCTGCCTCCGTTTCCTTTCCTTTTCTCTTTTCGCTGAACAATGGAGCTCCAAAGGGCAGAGCAACATGGTGCCCAAATGGGGTGTTTATCTTAAGGTGGTCTATTCGTGTTTGGTGATTTTTGTACGATGAAATCTGTTCTTTTGGAAGAAGCTGAGACATTTCTCAGAACATCATGTGGTAGATCTTTTTAAGTGGAGGCTTAAAGAGGCTGTTTGTTTGGCAATTATTCCATGTATGACTTATCAAATCATTCACTAAAGTACATCCCTTTTTACGCATGTGGGAGAGTTTCTTTTTTGGCATTTAAAAGGTTTAAAGAACACAGCAGGCGATACGCAGCATGTACAAGCTTATGAATGCAAATGAGAGGAAATGAAGGAGGAGGTGGGAAGGTTAAAAAGAGAGGTTCGGCCCTCCTTTTGCTGCTCTCTGTGTCCTCTGGTTATTAGTTGTGACAAGGTCAGCTCTGCAATCAACCAGCTGACAACCAAACACACAAGAGCTGCCTATTGTTCTGCGGTGCATTGTTCTTACTGCTGTTGCTCTGCAGCGCTGTGAGTCTTTAATATGAGAATTTGACCGAGCATACAGCTCAAACAAACAAACAAGGACATGTAATATCCACACAGTGGAGATTCCTCGACAGGGCAAGCCAGTGAATAGCTCTGCTTTCTGTGCGTTAGATGGCTCAAAACACTCCAAGCAGAGGTAACGGGTACTACAGTGGAGGCAGACTTTCTTTGTCCAGGCTTTGTTCTTCGGGCTTTGCGGACACTCCCATAAAAGAGGCAGTTTTATGATGCATTTGACTCCTCTTCTGCAGAAAATGGACAGAGCGCCTGCAGGTCACAGATGGCTTTGAAGAGCTTCTGGCAAATGCAAGACTTTGAGATGCTGAAAGAAGTATAACAGTAATAAAATGCTCTTTATTTCAAACATAATAGTTCTTTAAACATGACACTCATAATGAAGGATGTGCGGGAACCTCTTTAGTTTTTGTTAATTCATTGTATTTATTGTATAATATCTCTGATAATTACACTATATTTTCCAGATTAAAAGAGAATCACTGTTGTTACATTATAAATTCTGGCTTTGGGGTTAGACATCAGCTAACTTAACCTGACTCTGCATAAGGAAATTAATCTGTTAAGCTTTGTGAAACTCTAAGCCGGGGTCTTTCTGGCTGTGAACTCAATATAGCTGCTCTGGCCCCCATCATGAGTGTTGACATGTGTTAGAGGTGAGCTTCAGACATGGGAGTAAAATATAAAGCTGCACTTATCTTTATTAGTTTCTCCAACATGTATTAACCGGTCCGTGTCACATTAAACAAGCAGCGGAGACTTTAATGAATGTTCAGCCGAGTCAGCATCAGAAGCTTCACGGTCAAACCCAACAACACGTCGGCCTCTGGTCATCCAACAGCGGTTTCCCAGTTAAAATGTTCACAAACCTGACTGTGGTGTGTCTTGTTAGCAGCTCAGTCAGGAGTAGGGATGCTTCGTCTTTATTTCCACTCCTGCGACGCTGAACACGATGAGCAACATTTAACCACAGTTACTCTGAAGCACGCTGATCTCTCACCGCTGTCTGCAGCCTCCGGAGCTTTTAAACAAACATATATATTTACATCTAAAAATCTATCATTTGGGTACAGTTTAAATAGGTTGCAAATACATAAAGAAAATCTGGGAATAAAGCATGTTTATGTACCTACATAGTTTAAATTGATGGCTTTAACTGCTATTTCAATCTGAAACTGGTCCCTAAATGTTTCTGATGGTGTGATCACTCTGGGGAAACAGCAAAATGCAGCCCAAGGGCCAAAAGCACGATGTCCTTTAAAACACAGTAAAACTGCCATTCATCAGAGAGTGCCGTCTACATTTAGATCGGGCTAAAATTCATCTCACCTCGGCTTCCAGACTGTCGCTCTGCTCTAATAAAATCCTGATTTTATAACCAAAGTTTCATCTGATAAAATCAGGGTTAAAGTAACTCAAAGACAACATCTGTTCCAGATTTACAGGAACAATGATCTCACGCTTCACGGCATCCGAGGGGCAAACCTGAGTCAATAACTTTATTCCTGATGCAGATGAGGACAGCTGGAGCTGTGCTGAGGGTCAGGTTAGTGTTAAGATACTGGTAACACTTTATAATAACTATCCGTTACAACTAGTTAATAGATCATTAGTAAACTGCTAGTTAATGAGTTATAAATGACTTGTTAAGTATCTGTTAATAGTTTTTTATGTGTAATTGGGACGTTATTCTAAAGTTGCAACTATTACTCATGTATTAACTGTTTGTAAACACTTAACAAGTCATTAATAACTCATTAATTAACAGTTTATTAATGGTCTATTAACCAGTTATAACGGATAGTTATTATAAAGTGTTACCAAAATACCCACATGCTGTCAGACAAGCTTGTAAACTGAACAAGGCTTCGCCTGATGACGAATCTGCTCATGCTTCTATTCACGTGTACAATGAGTGGTCCTTTGATTACTTTAACTACTTTGATGTGGCACCATAGAGGGAAAAAAAGCACGTTTAGGAATGCATAAAGCCATCGTACTATCTGACATACGGTTTTTGCAGTTTTGTCTTATGAAATATTCCAGCTACAAACTACAGTATCGCTTCCCGAATGCAATATTTACAGGATATTGCTCTTTTTTCAGTATTTGATTCGTCTTATCCTTGAAACAAAACATTTAAAACAGTTTAGCTATGCAACAATAACTGCAATAGCCTAATTTTTTCAGTCAGTTTCTTTCATTTACAGTTGCTTGAATCTTTCTCTACATTCTGCTTTTTGTGGAGCTGAACAACATCAGTGAACCAACACAGCTGTGCTTCCACAAATGTCAGCAGCCCCTCTGAATGTCACAGACTGCATAAATAGTCCCGCATTACTCATGTAACAACTTGATAAGGTAATAGCGCTGGTCTCTGAGAGCATTGCTGAGGGGTGCTGACACTGTGAAAAAGAAAAATGACATTCCTCTTTGGAGGAGCAATAAAGGATGAAAAAGGGTCGAGGGGAGGAGAACAAAAGAAACAAAGCGAGGAGGAAAATGGATTTCTGCTCTGCAGATGTGCCATTTTTTTGCAGTGATAAAATCTGTTGCTTATCAGCTTTTGTTATTTCTGGTAACGCTTCTCAAAGTTTCTGTGTTTTGCTTTGGTTCCAAAGCTCTTCAGCAGGTCACACTGAAACACCAACGAACAGTTTAACTTTGCTGTCGGCTGACACGTCAGGACCAGAGCCAAATTTAGTCCCGGATCATGTGATGACAGAATATTCAGGCTGAGTGGAAAACAACAGCCGTATTGTTTGCTGAGGACACCACTTATTCCAGAGCACATCCCTGTGAGAGAAATCCTGCTGGAAGGATATTCTTAGAGCCATAATAGTTGCAATTGTGTGTCCTTTTAGTATTTTAATCTTCTACTCACTCATATCTGTTCATGCAAACAGAATTTAATGCTGCACACGATTGCAATCCACAATAAAGGGGTGACTGTTCTGAAAACCAATGAAAACTCAGTGTACAAGGCGATAGAACTGAGAAAATAATATCATATAAAAATCTTATATTTTTAAGATGAGGAAACACTAAAAACTGCTACTGGACCATAAACCAAAATAAAGAAAGATGGAATGGAATAAAACCAAGAATACATTAAATTTACAGGATGCATTCCACTTAAAATGAGCAAATAATCCAGTTAGTTAAACACTGGAATAAAACTGAATTAGAAAATAAAATAAGACTAAAATTACAATAGAGATGGAGAAGTTAAACCAGCTGAAGTTGATGGATAAATAGACAAATTCTATGAAAAGCCAGGTGATTCTGCACATTTCTGCTCAGAAAACGTTTTAAAACCTCTCGCATCAGGTACCTGAACATTTATCATGGAAAGATTGAGCATGTTCAAAGTTTCTGGGTTTCAAACTAACACTAACATGATCTTAATAGCACAGTAACAGTTGTCTTTGTTCCTAAATCCGTCTGAGAAGAGTTTAAATTGAATTTCTTTAAAGAGAAATGATGGTTGTTCAGTTTCTATGACCTCTGATGAGCGATGGGGCGAAGATTTAATTCAAATAATCAGAAAATAACCATAAGACACCACTCAAACCAGGGCGTTTCCACACAGTTATCAGGAGGTCTTTGGATAATTATAATGCCATACCAGATTCTGTGATGGTCACTCTTTCTCTCCATCTCTGACTTTATTCATTCAGACCAACTTTTTTATCTTCCCAACTCAATTCAGCTTTATTTCACAGCACTTTTCAAGCTTCAGTGCAACCAGAAAGCCTTACAGAGCCAATTCAGAACTTAGAAGGACGCAGATGTGATAATAAGATCAACTAGTTATTTGCCAAACAGCAACACATGCTCATTTGAGAATACTTTGATTTATTGCCAGCTTTTTTATCTACTTGCATCCAAAACTTTAAACTATTTAAAGGTTTTAGGAGCAAAAATATGTGTCCATCAGAGCAGATGTTGTCTGGACTCCCTGGTAAAAAGGGCAGGAAATGAGGCCATGTGTGAATGGGGCAGATAATGACACTTGCCACTGGGTATTTTAATGGAAATACCCCTCCATTACCCACCCTACTTGACTCAATCTGCTCCTCAGTCAGAGGTGATTACTGCCAGCCGAGTCTCACCAGAAGGCTTCCAGTTCTTTTATCCACTTTATCCCAATTTAGAGTGGTTTCACAATCCATTTTACACAGTGGTTGCAAAATGTAAGATTGTAAGGCATCGCATTCACACGACATGATGGGAATCATGACACATGAAATGTATAAACTGTATAAACTGTTCAACCATCTATTTTACAACATGTAGACCAAACCAAATACATTAATTCTACCTCCTGACATGTGGTTTTAATCAGAAAACTATAACTGTGCAAGAGAGGTCTCAAACCAGGGATCTCCTGCATTAAATGTGCTCAAAGGCTCATTAATTAGCGCCTCCACCCCTCCTTACACCTGTTCGTGGCTAAGTAAACGCTAGCTAAACGTATATGTGATCCTGTTAGTTTGTAGCTGTTTCTGTGTGCAATGAAAACATAGTGATTGTGAAAATCTAAAGCCTTTATTTTAAAAGTAATATTCCGTAGCTATCACAATTTTTCTTGTTGTGTTTAAGTCAGTGAAAGGATGTGGAAAATGTTCCTCTTTGTCCGAAGATTAAGAGTATTAAAGAGTGTTTGTTTAGCTGTTAAAGGGAAGTTTGTCTCCAGGTGGAATTAATTTGGCTCTCTCGTGGTGCAGTTTGTCTGAACATAGTTTTCAGGACGCTCTCCTTCGGTGTCACGCAAACCCCACGTCCACATGTTTCAGTGTTTTAAAGCCTCTTTGAATGTTCTGTAAATATGTGGAGCAATCTGAGCTGGAAGCTGCTTGCAGTTGTGTTTGCGCTTTAGCTTCGCTCTGACGTGGAAATGACAGAAAACAAAGTAGATTAAGATTGTCCAGTGATTGTTGTCTGTGTTTTTCACGTGTTTCTTTGTTATTCATAGTTTTTGGAGCTTTCAACTTTCAACCAGTCAGCGTTTTATCAGCACGTAGCATCATCTCTGGAGCCCGTGAGTTATTAGTTTTCTGGAGGGGGCTGGGAGGCTTGCAGACGGATAAAAACTCTGTTTTCACTGGAGGGAAAATACACTGAAAAAAACAACTCATAAGATTTACTTAAAAAACCCTTTGTAAGTATTTGCACTCAAATGATTTAAGTAACATTTAATGCTGCAATAGTATTAAGTATCAAGTAAATTTTACTTACCATAAAACATAACAGTTTTGAAGATATTAAGTAACATTTACTTAATTACATCTAAGTTTTAAGTTGTATTTATTTAAACAAATTAAGTAAAGTCTACTTGTTTTTCATAGGCAGGAACATCATTTTACTCAAAATTTTAAGTAAATTTTATATATCTGTAGTATTTGCTGTTATGAAGTAACTTAGTAGATTTTAACGATCCACTTTCAGCGTAAAGTTTATGTAGTATTTCTAGGTTTATGTACTTACAACTATTAAACATTTAAATTGTATGAGGAAACCTAAGTAAAACTTACTCTTCCCCCATAATTCATGTATTACGTTAATAAAATGTTTAATTTTACTTAAGAAGCTCTAGTTCTTACTGAATCTTAAAAATACAAGGTAGAAATTATGACCGTTACTCTAATAGAGTTTAAAAAAGTCAAAAAGTGACTTTTTTCAGTGTAACTGAGCCTTTACCTGGTTGAATAAACGTCCTGCTTCTTTGTGTTGCTTTGCCTTCGAAACAATGCATGCTGGGATTTATTCCAGCTCCACATAAGTCGAGTAAAGGAGCCAGTGAAGAATGAAGAAAATCAATTAATGAATAAATCATGCTTGCAGCGGTGAATGAGGGAGCTGACGGGCCGGTGGGAGGAAGTCGCACTGAATTTTGACCTAATGAGAAACACTGCAGTTGAACAAATGACTAACCAGACGGGACAAATAGGAGAGGAGGGGATGTGCCAGACCAGCCCTCACATGGCACATCCGTCATCCCCTTGTTAGCATCTTGGCACGCAAACACACACAAACACACACACACACACACACACACACACACACAGAGAGGCTACACAGCTTGCTGGGCCAGATGGCCTCTTGGTGTGGAGCAGTGAGAAGCTCCACTGAGGGTTTGGGTTGACTTGCGGACCCCAACATCCACGCGTCCCCCCTTCTGACTCCACGCAGCACGTACATCAAAGAGGGGTGGACAGCCATGAGATCCCTCTGTGTGGGGGTGGTGTGGCTTGTTGTGGAGATGGGAAGAGATTTAATTTCAGTGGGAAACACGGGACTGAATGAATGAAACAAACTGTTGTTAGATTCACTTTAAATAAGTCTGAGACGTTGAGATAGATAGATAGATAGATAGATAGATATATCTAGCACATCTCATATTTTTCAGTTTTAAGACAGAACTCTTTGCTTTCCAGATATCTGTGGTTGATCTTCTGCTAATCCCTTAAATCCACGCGTTTTAAATCAGCATCCCAGCTGACATAGAATGGCAACATGAAACGATTCTGACCTTTGCTCCTTTTAGCAAATGCAGCTGGTATTTATGATTTAAAGTAATAAAAAAGGAACGTCCACCCTCCTCATATCGACTTCTGGATCTCTCTCTGAGTGTTTGAGAGCATTCATGAGACCACCACAGTCCAGGAGAGGGAAGCAGGTGGGTGAGGCATCAGAGAAGCAGATCCATCACAGCTTGGCATGATCGTATCAGTGTGTGCCTCCTTTGTCTTGTCTTTTCTTATTTACCAATGACGGATGAGCGCACACATACACACACACAAACAAACGCTGAACCTCTTCCAAAACTGCATTGAGTGTGCTTGAAGTATTTTGTGTTTTCGTCTGATTAGATGGTCTTTTTTGCCTCAGAAGGCTCTGTTAAAACAGGGCAAAGACTTTGTGTTCTCCTCCCAAAAACCCTTTAATATCTCTACTTTTAATTTAATCTATTGTTAGGGTACACCCCCTGAGATGTGACATCTCATCCTCATCTAACATAGTAAGTCTACAAAATGATCTCAGGACCAAACACATGAACAGGTTGTTTTAAGATGTGGAAATAAAATAGATTTAAAGCAACACAAAGGGGTCATATATCCCAAAAAAAGTGAAGGTTATGCCATCTGCAGGAGCTTCAGCTTCAAATGGCCAACATCCAACTTCTGTCAAAAGTCTTGGAACAAAGAAACAAGAATGTTTCAAGTGTCTGAGGGAATACTAAAAAGATTATAGCCTACTTTGAATCTTCAAAATACCGAAAGATGATAAAATAAAATGCATAGCAGCAAAAATAGCAACGTGGTTGCACAAACCAGCAAAAACTGATCAATTAATGAAAAAAAGTGTCTCTTTCCCTCTTTTTTTACTACACTGATTTAATAATATTTTAATAAGTCTTATAGATGTAAGTGTCTAAATAGAATTGAATAATTTTAAATCATGTGTCACATGACAATGATTTTTTTTTTATGGGTCTCTGGACTATCACTGTGCCTAACGATCACCCCATTGCCCCGCCAATAATCAATACAAGCCTGTGGTTTTATAGTACAGAGGGTGGTCACAGGGACTTTTACTTTAAAACCATTTTATTTGGAGTCCTCACCCCTAACGGGATGTGTTGGTAGGACTTTCAGGCTGCTGTTGCTCAAAGTCCGATGGTTTGGTGGGATTATTTTTATACATTTCAACAGATTAAAAAGATTGTACGCTTCTGTGAGCCATAGCATCTCAGCTCTTAAATGAAATAAAGCAGAGGAGCAGCAGGACAGCAGGGGCCAAAGCTATTAATTAACCCATATTTATAGGTTGCGCAGTTGTAACTGCAGCCATCAATATTTCATCTGGGCCAGCAGCTGCTGGACTCAGATATGAGGCTCCATCAGCAGCTTTTTCACTGACGTTTTCAGTTCGGCTTTGCAGAAATATTTGGAGAATATTGAGCATTTTTGTCCAACTTCTAGGTTTGGTTTGAGCTTTTTCAGGCAGTCTGACAGTTTATTAGCGTCTCAGTTTTTGTATCCTGTGGTTTCGACTTTCGTCTTTTGTTTTCTTGGGATCTTAAACGTTGTTCTCGTTTAGCTTGAGTTACCTTCTTTCCTGTTTTATCTCTTCTGCCTTCATGTGTCACCCCAGGTTTTCAGTTACTGATGAACTCACCTGCTCCTTGTTTGTAATTATCTCTCTCAGTATAAATTCTTCAATTATTCTTTTGTTTAGAGCCACATCTGCGCCTTCACCATCATCAAACTATGTGTGCTAATCAAAGTTTTCTCCTTTATGTATAGTGCTACACCTACAACCATTACATCTGTAGTATTATATTATATGCGTGTAGTATTATGATGACACTTTTATCTTATTCGCTTTCACTGTTCTTTTATTGTTTTTATTTGTTTTTACTTATTCTTCTCTTTATTTATTACTGTAAAGCACTTTGGTACACCGTAATGATTGTTTGTAATGGGCTGTATAAATAAAATACATTTACATTATGTAACATTGAGGAAAATTAGGCAGCATATTCTTGTCTGATAATGTATTTAGTTTAAACTAAACTCTTTTTTCCAATATGTAATGTTTTAGGGGGTTTTCTTTGAAATCAATCACATACATTCTTTCTCTTTATCCATCAATTTCTCTCCCTGCTCTCTGGCTTTTAGAGCAAAGTAAAGCTAAGAGGTTTTTTTTGGCTTTTTAACTTGCACACAATCGTTTTCTTTTAGTTTAAAGACTCTCAATGCCTGCACATGCACATTATTTTATGTTTAGAGGGATAATGCCAACATGCATTGGAGAATTAGTTGAAACAAAGGTAATTTTTCTGGTAATTTATTCAAATCTTTGTTTTGTTTCGGCCTTAATCTGCGACGAAATGACAGTGTCTTAATAGATTTTCTCCACTGTTTTCTCAACAGATGATGATCTCATCAAGATTGTGAAGTTAATCCCTATTAAGACAATGCAGTGTCTGAGCCTGAAGGGGTTCCCTGTACACTTTAGGCCAGGATCAGGAGTAATCTGAGCCTCCATGGAGAATGCTCTGATTAGATAATAAAAAACCTTTAATAAAAAGAGCCTTATTGCATCACATTTGGTTTGTTTTCAGGTGAAAGGAGCCACACATTTTATATTAAATGATCACAGCACGTCAGTCTGACGTCAGGTAGTTATTTAAGGCTGTGTGGGAAGCTGAAAACATTTCAGTTTTCCATATTTCCTTCACCAATTAAGGTGTGAAACAGGACTCGATCTGGGACATAATTGTTTGAGTGTGAGAAATAATTTAAAACTTTGTTTGTGGTTGGTTGTTGGTAAATCTTCACAGTACACAAAAGGGCACTAGTCAAAATATCTCATTACATTTAATATCAGACACAACTGCCTAATAAGTACCATTTCAGCCAGATATAGGGACTTGTTTGAAGACAATACATCTGGAATATCTTGTTGAATGAAAAGGTCTTGAAAACAAATTGTTTTGAGTCATATTTCACATGAAACAAGCTTTTTTTGACATTTGAAGAGGTTTTTAAGCTAATTTCAAGATCACTTTTAACTCAAAAGTCCCAAATATCACATCTTATTTAAAGAAATCTTGACAAGCCGATTTTCACTAGTTCCATTGGCAGATTTTTTTGCTTATTTCAAACAAAAACGTCTCGTATTTGTTGTTTTTCTTACTTTTTTTTTGGAGAGGCATTTTTTCCAGTGTGAGAAAAGCAGCCTGAACAGCCCTCCTCTCTGCTATGGTTTTTAATCTAACGGGTGCCCTGTTTGTGTGTCCGCAGTGCCAGCTCTCCCAGGCTCTGAACGGCGTCTCCGACAAAGCTAAAGATGCAAAGGAATTCCTGATTCTACTCAAGAACATGCTTCAGCAGATACAGGTAAAAGCGAAAGATGCTCTCATTAATCCCATCTGTAGCTGTTTCTAGCTGTGGTTTTATGAGTTTGTGTTCAGCTGAGACTGCAGCCTGCTGTGATCAGAGCAAACAAAAAGACTTTCCCTGCAGAGAGCGCCTTTAACTGATGACAGGCTACTTTATTTGAAGTGTACAGCGGTATTACAGTACAATATTAGTGGAACAGCATTAGACAAAAGTAACATGTAGAGTGTTTTCTCTGGAAATGTTAAGTAAATGTATAACATGCCAGCTTAATACTTTACTTTAAGAACAGCTGAAGCAACTCAACCTATTAATAAATGACCTCAGAATTGATTTTCTACCTTAAATGTCGTTGAGCTTTATAACCAACTGGTGACAGACTTCCTTTTTCACCGCTTGGATTGCAGCAAGTGACCAAATAGATTGTTTTTTTTTTTTTAAATACGGGTGTCCTCCAAATGCCGCCTGTAGTCACCAGCAGGAGAATACTCATGTGATCATATATATCTAATTCAAGCCAATTAGAGTCCAATTCATTGTAATGATGCAGCATGATTTGAAGTTGAAGCTGAGTGGAGATAATGGTGCAGAGGTTGGATATATGTGTGTTACAGTACAGCAGCTCTGAACAAAATGACAGGCTTGGCCGTGACTTCAGGCACCCTTATATATGGAGTACAGATAATGATGCATTTAATGCAAATAATGCTTAATGGAATGGAATTTCATAGTTGATATTTTTCATCTTGCCAACAGGATCTGGTAGATTATTTCTATTCTGTCAGGGTCTGAGGGTTAATCTTGTGTTTTTGGTTGTGATTGTCTTACATTGGATTAGTGACTCCAAGCTTTCTGTGATTCAGTTCGTGTGGGCTCTTTGTTTCATGTCCCATATTCTTGTTATATTTCCTTGGTTTGATAAATGTTCTTGGTCTGTCCTGCATGCTGCTGCCCCTGTACACCTGAGTGGCTAATTATCACCACCTGCCTCATGTTAACTATCCTCCCCGTCTTGCTTTGCTCGCTGCCAGTTCAGTCATGTCTTCTGCTTGTTCAGTCTGTCAGTGATTTAGTTCCCTGCTTATCTCGCCCTCTCATCTGTACATCCTGCATTTGCGTCCTACGTCTCCCGCTTCAGCATCTATCCTGACATTTATCCTGCTTCGTAGCTAAAAAATGATGAGCGTTTGAACTAATAAATACATCAAACACGAGAACAAATTGTTTTAGAAATGAGACGAACAAATTGAATGAAATGTTCTGTTTCATGGTCTGAAAGGGAGAGTCCTCACTGGGAAAAAAAGCCCCTCAACAAAAAAACAAACAAATACAAGACGTTTTTGCTTGAAATAAGCAAAAAAATCTGCCAATGGAACTAATGAAAATCGGCTTGTCAAGATTTCTTGAAATAAGATGTGATATTTGGGACTTTTCATATAAAAGTGATCTTGAAATTAGCTTAAAAACCTCTTCAAATGCAAAAAAAAGCTTGTTTCATATGATATGTGACTCAAAACAATTTGTTTTCAAGACTTTTTCATTTAACAAGATATTCTAGATGTATTGTCTTCAAACAAGTCCCTATATCTGGCTGAAATAGTACTTGTTAGGCAGTTGTGTCTTATAGTGTAATGAGATATTTTAACTAGAAATGCGACAAATATACTTGATAAGACTTTGATATATTCCAGTGCTGATCTGTCTACTGTTCTATGTCTGAGCCGTTTCCACCAGAAATCCCAGCATGTGTGTTCAAAAGCTTAAAATGACCTTTCACAAGCAGAAGTAGTGTGAAGTTGTTCTGTAGCTGCAAAGCCTTTATGACAGGAAGTGTTCGAGTGTGACTGAACAAGCTAAATGTCTGACTTTGGCAGTGATGACCACAATTCATCCCATCCTGTTTTATCCTCTCAGTAGACAAAGATAAAGAAAAGCCTCACTTATGTCATCATGTGGCTGGAGAACAGCAACAGATGGCAGGTAGATTATTTGGCATGAAACTATGACAAAGGTGCATCTTCCGGAGGCAAAGGCTGCTGTTAAATATGTCTTCCTTTGGGGAATCTAATGGTAATGGACCATAAGCTCCAAAAAAAAAATCAGGCAGAGAAACATTTGGACTCCACATGCAGCAGCAGGGAGGAAAATCCACTGAATCAGTGAACTAGAGAGCAAACAATACACTCCAAACGTGTGGAGCGTGCACTGTTTGTTTTTTCCCTGCAGACGGCTGATCTCTTCTTGAGGCATCTGCCCGTCACGCAGACAAAAACCCGCCCACAGTCACGCTGATATATCTCACAGCAGCACGTGCCGGCATTAAGGGTCTTTAAACTAAAAGAAGGGGATTGTGTTTAAGGAAGAGACAGAAAAAACAAAAACCCTCAGCTTTACTTTGCTGGGAAAGTCGGAGAGCAGGGGAAGAGATTGCCGGATAAAGACAGAGAACGGGTTTGATTGAGGAGCTCTCATCCTCTTACTGTATCCCTGAGGGGAGGAAGCTTGATTGGAAATCATCAAAATCCAAAGGCAGCGACACACTCTGCATCAGTTGGGTCCGATGAACGTGCCACGATGTGTTTTATGTGTGCAGACTGTCCGATGATGGTGCCTGCTGAATTGTAGTGTGTTTGGGGCCTGTCGTCCACATGCAAACAGTTTTTGGCTCTAAATCTGTAGCCTTTGTGTGGACTGGAACATCATATTTTGATGTGTTATCTAATTGGTTTAACCACAGAAAATGCACCAAATTCCTTTTGGTTCACAGGGACAATAGGAGACTCACCTTATTAGCAGCACTTTTTACACGTTTGCACAAAAATGTGCAGTTTCTCCTCCACTATATCAAAGAATGGAGGCATCAGAATGCACTGTGGGGTTCATCAAACAGAGACTCATGGTTTTTGTAAAAATACTTTATCTATACAGACCTTTACAGAAAATCCTTTCATTGAACCAAAGTGCTTTACAGCAGGTAATAAATAAAGAGAAGAACAAGTAAAAACAAATAAAAACACTAAAAGAACAGTGAAAGCAATAAAATACAACAAAATCGAATAAGATAAAAGTGTCATCATACTTCTGGGTATTAATGACATCCTAAATAAGCAGGTTTTTAGCTCATCCGACTTCTAGTTGTCAGAGCAACTGGAATTATGCTGAATTATTCAGTCAGTGAGTGGAGATAACGCGCAACAGTTGGGACAGTAATTAGAGCGAGTTAGCACTCGTACCCTGTATATATGCAGTCAGCTGTTACTGTGGTGTGTCTATATCAACAGGTTTATTTTGTAAACCGTGCTGTGTTGACATGATTCTTTTCAAAGAAACACAGGGGGGGATTGCTGAATTTTTAATAACGCTGTGTTCGTGCATACTTGACTTGAATCCAGCCAGCAGAGCTCAGCTGCTGTTTGGTTTTGGCTCCGGTTATAAAAACTTAATATTGATGATGGTGTTCGTGCTTTAGCTGGATGAAACAACTGACATGTTGAGTAAAAAATGAAAATAAAGGAGCATTTAGGAGCACCTTTGCTGCTCATCCTCTTTTCTCTCTCTGTCTCTGACCACTTTCCTTTCAAGCAACAATCGTATATCCTGCAGGTTTTAGATGTTTCCCTGCTTCAACACACCTGAATCAGATGAAATGGATCCCTTCAAAAGATTGTTAAGTTCTGCACAAGCCTGCTAATGGTGCATTGATCTGAATCAGGTGTGTTGAAGCAGGGAAACGTCTAAAATCTGCAGGACAGCGGGTGGATATCCCTGATGTAAAGAGTGCAAAAGCAAAAGAGTGCTTAAAAAAAACACCAAAGAAGAAGCAATGGAAAATAACATTTAAAGTTACCAAGTCATCTTGTATGCTTATAATCTTTCATTGGCTTATTTGTTAAGAGAATTCATAAGAAAAATCTGAGGAAATCTAAAATATAATAGATTTCCTTGTTTAAAAAAAAAGGGGGGGGGGTTAATGTTTTCTTTACATCTGGTGATTCCTGATCTTTAGTCTGGGGGACGAGACCCCAGCTTCAGCATTTGGATTGAAGATTTATGGCTCAGCTTAGATAATGAGAAGTAAACCACTCTTTTGTATTTATTCACTAATTTAGCACCAGTCTCTGCTTTGTCTTTCTCAAACTTAGTGACACATATCTGCACTCCTTGTACTAACATGAGAAAGGGAGAGGTTTAAAAAGTATACATTTCAAGGAATAAATGTGTATAAAAGCTGCTTTGTTTGTGAAATCTGTGTCTAAACAAGTGAGTTGGAGTAAGTTTGTGATGCCTTCCAGCTAAAGATGTCGTCAGCTGCATGTAGTGTCGTGTGTGACGCCCTGACTCAAACAAAAAGCTGCTTACTGTCAGCGCACGTTGATTAATCACAGCTCAAAGCTACAACTACAACTGACAGGATGGTATTTTCATATATTGCATCTTGATGGAAAATGGCAGCTGTACAAACAGACAGTAACTGTGATGAAAAAATTTGCTTGCGTGTGCAGTCTGCTGAAATAATTAACACTCTATATTCAATCTTTGTGCCGCTGAGGCAGAAATGGAACAAAATGTGGTGGATGAATTACCACATCAGTAATAAACGGCTGCCTTTTGCTGCTGAATGAAGGAAAAAAACCCACCAACAGATCTATTTTTGTTTCTCACCTTCAAGAGGCTTCATTCCAACAGATGAGATGTCGCGCAATTTCAAAGAGAGTTGTTTTATGCCATTTTTACACCAAAGTTAGTGTTGTTTAAACAGTTTTTTTTTTTTTTTTTAAGTACTAGAACAAAGAGATTAAATCCTTTACTATTCCCAGCAGCGGTGTGTTTACTCTCAGAGCTGCCGTGCCTTTAAAACCTGTCACAACGTCACTACAGCACGAAGGGCTGGCATTGAATCGTATCATGCATGCTGTTTGGATACAGTCTCTGATTAATTAACCTTTTTTTTTTTAAATTGTTTTTGACTGGACCTCAGAGGTGGGTAAAGTAGCCAAAAATTGTACTCAAGTAAAAGTACTGTTACTTCAGAATAATATGATTCAAGTAAAAGTAAAAATTAGTCATCCAAATAATTACTTGGGTAAGAGTAAAAAAGTGCTCGGTGAAAAAACTACTCAAGTACTGAGTAACTGTTGAGTAACGTCTGATTTATTTGTTAACACAAGCACTCAATCAGACAGACAAAATTACTAAATAATCATCTTTTTTATTAGAGTTCATCCAACTGATCAAATAAATTAAAATGAATTAATTAATTTCAAAATAGCTTAAATTAAAATAATCCAGGTCAATTAAAAATAAAAGAGACTTAGGAAATGTTTAAAACATATGTAACCCATATGTAACCTAAAAAACAAACATTCACCTATCCATGGGGGGAAAAACGAGTTTAGGAAACTTAGCGCTACATGTTTCCTCAAGTTAGATGTTGAGTTTCTGCTGAAATGTGCGTTTGTTTTGGTTGACACAGAAGACACATAATGTAGCTGCTGTTTCTCACTCTTTGTAAGGTAAACATGCTTTCAGTATGAGGCCTCGTCTGCGTCTTCATTTCCCACCGTTGGTTCTGACATTTTTCATCTGTTTCTTTGTCCGTTTGCTACGACTGCTAATGCTAAAGCTAACCCGTCCCGCCGCTGAGATTGAGTATGGTCACGTGACCAGACTGCACGGCTGCGTCTGATTGGTGGAACACAGTCAGGTGGTAGAGCCTTTGGCGGAAGTCTCTCTCTCTGTCAGAATAAAACATTAAAATGAGGCGTACGCGGGGGGATAAAAATAATGAGGCGTAGAATACCAAAGAGGTAAGAAGAAAAGTAACCAGCTCATTGTAGCCTAATGTAGCGGAGTAAGAGGACAGTTTCTGCTGCACACATATACTCAAGTAAAAGTAGAAAGTAGAGAGATTTAAAACTACTCCTAGAAGTGTAATGTTTTCAAAAACATACTCAAGTAAATGTAACTCGTTACTACCCACCTCTGCTGGACCTACATAGCAGAACTGAAAGCGAGCTTCCAGCTTTCTAACAGATCGTAAAATCGGTCAATCTTGTTTCTTTCTGTCCTCGAGTTGGTGCTGTCAGTTTCAGAGCCTCCATGTGAGACGTTATTGTCAGTAAACGTGTGTTTCTGTGGAGAAAAAGTAAGCTGTGCCCACTCTTGTTGCCATAACCACACCCTAGTTCCCATCAATGCTGATCAGAGCTGGAGCCGATAAAAACACCTCCAACTGCTGCATTGGATGTGGTTGATAAAACTCTTTTAGATTCAGGAACAGGTACATTATTAGTGAATGTTTCTTCTGACTGTCTGTTGTTTCCATTTCAGGAGAATGGCGTGGAGTTTGAAGCTTGCCTCGTGGCGCAGTGTGACTCTCTGATCGAGGCGCTGACCCGGCAGAAAGCCAAACTGCTCACCAAAGTCACCAAGGAGAAGGAGTACAAACTAAAGGTGAAACTGGTTGATCTCTGTCCATCCAACCTTCCAGTGGATCACTCCACCGATTATAAACCAGCAGTGGGTCATTATCTGGATCCAGATGAATGTTTGGAACCCAGTTTAATCTGAAAACATGTGGGACTTTTCTCGGGAATTGCACTGAACCAATACTTTGCTGTGAACCTTTCAACCTATGACAATACTTTTTCTTTTTAATCTTCTTTTTATTGTTTGACGTTCACAAACATTCAGAAAGAAATGATATGTAGCAAGAGCTCTTTCATCTTCTTTCCTTTCCTCTCGATGCAAAGTCGCCTGCAGACTGAGGTCTCAGCAACCTTATCAGTTGAGTGCAGGTCACAGTGTGTGAAATGAACCTAATAAATAGGGTGTCATCATAAAAGTTTATGTTTATAGCCCATCAAAGGCTGCAGTCATGCTACGCTCTACTTGGTGCAGCCTGAACAGATGTGTCACACAAATACAAAAAGCACATATCAACCAGATTTAAGCTTAGTTAGCTTAGCTTTTCTCACAGTTCTGCCAGTGTCGCCTGGCTCAGTGCATCTTCTCATGCTGCAGCTTTGTAGATGTCGGTCTTAGCAGTAATTACTCTGTGGGATGATCTGAATTTCTGACTCCATAAGAATTTTGCTCCAGGCTGCCTTTTTGGGCCCTTGTCTCACTCTCATTTGTCTTCTTAATTTCTCCAAACAAGCAACTCTTTTCTCCGAAATATAAACATTAGGAGGAGAGAAGAAACTGAAGACCAACTAAAGACTAAAGAATTTGCCTTTGCGGTGTGTTCTAGTTCTAATTTATTTGTTCGGACACCAGTGACCTGAGGAGGCGCCGTTTGGGTCGTATTACCACTTATCCCTGATGTTGGTTTTGGATATAAGAGGCCTTGGATCACAAGATTCAACCCATTCTCACTTCCAACACGTCGTGTACCGATGCTTTGGTCAGCAGCCTGCTGAGTTAGGTGTGGATGCAAAACTTAACTATTCAAAGTAGGGATGCACTGATCCGATATTTGGATCGGATATCTTTACCGGTATCGAAGAAAATTCGAAATCGGGTATCGTGACAATGGGCCGATCCCTGTCCTGTCCAGTATTAGCATTCATCCAAGGGCCTTCTGCCCCCTCTAGTGGTTTTTTATGTTTTTACCAAGCTAGAGAAGCTATTGTTTTGTTCAGATGCTTTCTGAACATTTACACTAAACTGTATATAGAGCTGTTTGCTATTTATTTTGAAAGTCTACCAACCAAGCTAGTGAAACTATTGTATTTTTTCTCAAAAGAATGATCCCAGTCTTTTCCACACAATGAAACTTACCGCTTGTTACCATGATTCCGTGCGGTTTTTCTGTATCGGTATCGGCCGATACTGAACCTCAGATATCGGTATCGGAGGTGAAAAACAGCGGATCGGTGCATCCCTAATACAAAGTGTCTCTTTTGGACTTGCAGGGGTTGCACAATGTGTATTCAGCTTTATGCATGCAGCATGCATATTTGATCTTTTTCTCTGTTTTTATCTACTTTTACTTTCAGTCATATTCACTTATTTTCTAAAAAGCTTTAACGTTTAAATATAAACCATCAAATCAGAAATAAACATCCTTAGTTGCACTAAAACAACCACTATCATTTTCAGGGATTTTTAGTACTTATTTTTGGCATCGGCTCTTAAACCACAACATTTTCTGTCTCGCCGCTTAATGGTTTTCGTCTGTATATCCACTGCTGGGGGTTCCCTATATGCCAGCGTATCACATGGATGCCTGCCCAGCTTCAACGTGCCCGCCGACCGACTGACCGTCTGGCTCATGGCGGGGGAAGGGAGATGAGGAAAGGGAGGGTGTTTGGATGGAAGCCCCAAGGACAGCTGTTGTCATTATCTGCTGACTGGGGATTGAGCTTTAGTTAGAGGGCAAAGAGCCGCAGGGTACGAGGAAGCTGGGAGACGAGCGGAAGAGACGGCTCATCAACCAAACTCCAAATCCTGAAAACTCATTTGGCAAACGTGGACCAGAAATTGATGTAAAGATTTGACTTGAGGCTACTTTTCGTATAGGCAACGGCATGACTGCTTCACATTTATATGGAGTTAATTTGGAACAGCAGATGTTTTAAATGAAACGTTTGCCAACGGGATTATTTTTTCTATTCATGGAGATGTTATTTAATGTATTTGACATGTTGCAAATTGTTCACTCAGAACATGTGGAGCTGGTTTTCCACTAAATTATCAGCAGTCCTGCAACATCATTAAACATTTATAGGCACAGCAATTGGAGAAGATTAGCATGTCGTGTGTTAATCTTACATGTAAGATTTTAAGCGCAGAACGATTCAGTCAGAAATTTGGGTGTTGTGAACGGTGGCTTTAATTAATGTGCATTAATCTGTATTTGCAAAACAGAGATATAAGCTTTTTAATAAGCCTCTATGAATACAGCTCGAACCAGAAAAAAATCGAATGACTGTAAGAGAAGTTGATGAAGGAGAAGCAGGAAAGCGACAGAATAGTTTGGGGAGCAGAGCATGAAATGTTCTGCACAAATCCTGCACAAACTGATGAATCGTGCACTTGATTTTTGATAATAAGATTGGCTTCAGTTCTAGATCAGTCAAGGACACAAAACATTTCAGAAATGCTCACTCAGCATGGTCAAATGAACTGGATCCCCGTCCTTGTAACAATTTAGATGCACAGGAGGGGAATTAAGTCATCGATAACAGCACGTCCGACACTGTGGACTGTTTAATGAAAATGTTTAAGATATTCTGCCCCCTCTAACTCTCTCTGTGGATTATTATGGTAAATGTAAGTAAAGCTGAATTCACAGCACAGATGTTGCCTTTAAGACCTCCAGTGTGTTTTGATAACTGCAGATTTTGAAGTGTGTTTGTATCTGTACTGAAACTAAACACAAGATTTCCTCTGACTCTTACTGCAACATTTATGTGTGGACTAAAAAAAAAAACATGTTTTGTGACTTACAATGTCAGCCTGTGCAGTTAATTCCCCACTGTTGACATGGCAACGGGAGGCGTCAGCAAGATGAAGCCTGTGTTGACATTGTAAACAGCACTTTTTACATCTTTGCACATAAATAAACGATTAAATTTTTACCACATTGGAAAAACAGAGGCATCAGAAGGTTTTTACGAATATTCTAAAGTCATGTCCTCTTTTCTCCACTTAATTCTGCATCTGAACTGTTCATAAAGTCCTGAATCACTGCTTTTCTTTACTGTATCAGCCCAAAAACCTGAACTCAAATGTGGCTCAGAGTGTGTGGAAGAGGTTGTGAATCATTAGCGACATGTCTGGTATCCAAATAAGGGGCTTGCATTAACATGCTTCAGGATTCCACCCCCACTTTTAAATTAATTTCACATGCATGTGGAACATATTGGAAAAGTCCTTCATCCAGATCTGACAGAAAGTGTCAGCAGGGAGGAAAGAAATTGTAATAAATGTGAAATTTACTCAGGCGTCTCGCCTCATCCTTCATGATGTTTGCAAAGGAGATAACGTGAACTGAACGGTGAACTTTTTTTGTGGTAAATAGTTATCGTGTGTATTCACACATGCAGATCTAAACTGACATTTAAATCAGATATTTTCGAGCGTGCAGCAGGAGATATAGTTGCAGTTAATAAATGAAAATAGGATGCGGAGGAAAAAGCCCAAAACGGTTGGAGGGGTTCTCTCACGGTTTTCATTTTTCAATTTAAACTGCGGTTGACAGGTGAGTAATTAACTGTGATCTCATTAACCATCAAACGAATGAGGAGACTAATCACCAAGACTCCATCTAATTAACTCTTTGATTCATTCAGGCGTCTGTTGGTTAACGCTGTAATTAATTGTCTCGGATTCACTGAAGTCACAAGACGTTTTCTATCTAATCTCTAACATAACGCTTCGAATCTGATATATTTCCTTTATACGTGTATAATGGAGACGATTAAAGACTGCAGATGGGTTAAAATGTGGTTCGGTTCTGATTAGATGTGAACAAAAGGCTTTTAAAGAGGAGACGGTTTGTCTGGTTGCAGTTGGCCTCGAATGACTGACTCCAACAACCCTTCATATCTCATTTCCCTCACCTTGTTCTTTTCCCTCTTTCACCTGGAGCCATACCGCTGATGATGGGATTTTGGCAGCTGTTTTCCCAATCGCGGAAGTACAATATTATGCTGCCAGTCAGTTTTTCTCCTGCCTTTTACCTGCCGGCCACGCACTCACCTGCTTCTGCCACTTCCAAATCCACTGAAAAGGTGTTTCCTTCTTCCCGAATGTTGCAGAGCCTGAAAACAATACAGTCTGAAGTCTATTAACTATTTTACAGGGAGGAATTCCCTAAAAAAAAACAGGCTAAAGACGAGATCCAAAAGAAGTCTAAAAACCCACAACAACAAGTGAAACCAGGTTCATACAAGAGCCAGAAGCCAGAACCCGGTCCCTGAGAACAGAATACTGGAGGCCTGATGCTGGACGGCAGCTTCAGGTTCAGTTTAGAGACACAACACATTAAGAAGATACAAGACTACATCAATCAAAGGCTACGTTTATCAGTTCCATCACGTTATATTCATGTAGTATCTGAGTACGTTTATATCTGTGTGTGTTTGCACGCCTTCCCAGCAGAGGGATGGGGTACGGACCCCCTTAAAGGGACAGGACAGGCTAACTGGGTGAGACCAACCAGGTCGACAGTTTTCTTTTTTTTTTCAGTGGTTAATTTCTTTTTTTTTTTTTTTAAACATACATTTATTGGTTTTTCATGTTAATATAACAACATCCAACAATTTAAACTTCCAAAACATATGGCAGTAAAGAAAATAATAATTAAATTATTAAAAAAGATACAATAAACCGCAGCAATTAGACAGCAAATTACTGTGCAATGAATATGAAATAATGAAAATGATAAAATTAAATAAGTAAATAAACACATGTATAAATAATGATGATAATACAGCTTGCACTCCTAACAACAAATTAAATCATTTTCATTATCTCATTCTCCCTCCCTCAACAGTTCCAGAAATATCCTCCAAATATCATAAAATTCAGAAGCCCTCTTTCTAACAATATAGGCAAGGCAAGTTTATTTGTATAGCACAATTCAAAGTGCTTTACAGATACATTAAAACAGTACAAATAAAAAGCATGATTTAAATTTTAGACAAAAAAGAAAGAAATAAGAACAATAGATAAAATCTGATGAAATCAGTAGTTAAAATGTGATTAAGGTCAATATAGGTCAGTTTCTCAAGAGCCAAACTCCATGTTAAGTTATTTTTGTGGTTCATTTCTGATCAGTCTGGCACAGCTGTTATCTGCACTGCTTCGTTATTGTTCATCAGGTTTGGTGTTTTGTCGTCTTTGTAATGAATCCAGTTGTTGTCGCCCTCTTCCCACACGAGCCAACTTTCAGACAATCAGCATTCTACCTACGTGTAGCGACATCTCAAGAAGTGTGCACTGTCAGATATATATATATATATATATATTTGTGTGTAAATATATATGTGCATTGCTACTTGCAGCAGCTAATTTGTCTGGTCTGTGCTTGTTTTAAAGGTCGTGCGTGACCAGATCACCCACTGCACCATGAAGCTGCGTCAGACCACCGGCATGATGGAGTACTGCCTCGAGGTCCTCAAAGAAAACGATCCCAGCGGTTTCCTGCAGGTATCTGACAGCAGTGTCTTTTAGCTCGTGAGATTTTGATCATTACAACTTTCTTAACGTGGTCTCTCACAAGTGATTAAGCAGAAGGATGAAGAGAGAATACAGTGATAAGTTCTAAGCTTGTTTGGGAGTATTCAAAGATACAGATTGTATCCCTGAAGACACAATGAAACAGCGAGTGTACCTCACCTCATTATTATCTTAAAAATGTTGAACAGATGAACAACCAAGCAACATTGAACCCACATGGCAGGAAGAGGAATGACACATTTCACAGTTTGCAAGCGTGCAACAGACGGAAAGCATTGAAATATGACATCAAATGAGGGAAAAAAAGGCGAAATTAATGTTAAATGAATCATCAAACTGCCTTACAAGTGTGTTAATATAATTTTCTCCAAAGATGACATGAGTATCTGCTGCTTCAATGGCCCGGCTTCATGTGAAGGAATCCAAAATGCAAAAAAACCCACAGAAGACAGATAAACAAAGCCAAGAAACAAAGCTAAGCTTGTATTATGATTTAATCAAACACAGCAACACGTGTTGGGCTTTTTGCTTCAAATAAACAAATGTATTTGTTAAATGATGTGAGAATAAATAGGAGAGTCTCGGCCTATTGTTAGAAATGAATTCTCTTGCTGGAGAAAGACGGCATTAGTGAAGAGGAGAAAGAGGAAGGAGTAATGGAGATCAAGGCTGCTTTTCAGGAACTCAAACCCCCCACACACAGATCCCTCTGCTTCCATTTCTTCTGAATATTTCATAATGTATTGATTATATGCTTACTTGTTGTCGGCAGTGTCTACATTCTAAATAGAGGCTTTTAAAGAATTAAAGCTGGATTCAGCGCCAGATGCAAGCTGAGGAGCAACTGTAAATTCTCAGCAGTTTATACTAATCTGACACAGAAAATTACGTTAAACGAAGCGAAAGCTTAGGGATGGATTTCGAAATCCTTGGCTCACGTCGCGCCTCGGAAAAAAAAAATCGGCAGTCGCATTCTTTGCAGTTGAGTGCTGTTAAGTGTAATATATTCATTTAGCTTCCCTCTCCCGGGGCAGCGAAGCTCCTGCTGCGGACAGCGATCTAATTCTAATGATGTTCACTCATGAGATGCAAAGTAATAGAGCGAGGCCACTGGAAGGCATCCCAGCAGAAAGAGGCTGGCAGGTTAACAGACAAATACAAGTATATTAGAAAATATTCAACGACTGCGAACGTGTAAACACGCACCTGATTTATTTATTATTTATTTATTCAGTCATTTATTATTATTATCATTATTATTATTATTATTATTATTTTTAGTTGGTAGTAGTATTTTTTTATTAGAATTGGTATTATTATTGTTGTTGTTAATATATAATCATTGAAAATATTAATAATTTTTTGAGCTACTTGACTAATTTGAATTCCCCATTGGGGGATGAATAAAGTATTTTTTTTATTCCATTCTTCTGATGCTTTAACCTTTCTGTGCAGATCTCAGACGCCCTGATCAAGCGAGTGACATCATCTCAGGACCAGTGGGTGAAGGGGGCCCTGGAGCCGAAGGTGGGCCCCGACTTTGACCTCACTCTCAGCACCGACTCGCTCCTTCAGACCATCCTTCAGTTGGACTTCAGCCAGGGCAAAGGCGAGCACAGTTTTCTCTTTAATCTGTTTTCACAACAAAGACGCAGATCCAGATCTCCACTGGTTGAAATGTTGCTCTTGTCCCAGTTTGTGCCGCAGATTTTCTGTTGAGATGATGAAAAGTCAAGAGACAAGTCTATCTATTCATGACAAACAAAAAGTGACGCTCGGAGGTAAACTTGAGGAAAAGTACAGCTTCTTTTAGTTCTAAGGTTTAACTTACTGGGACATTAAAAAGAATAAAACATCTGGTCTTTAGCGGGTCCGAAACTTAAACATCAGCAACGATCTTTAGAGAAGTAATTGTTGCTGCCCATCGATCTGGGAAGGGTTATAAGGCCGTTTCTAAACTATCTGGAGTCCATTGTTCTACAGAGAGAAAGATTATCAACACGTGGAAAACATTCAGGACAGCTGTCAATCTTCCCAGGAGTGGACGTCCCAGCAAGGTCACCCCAAGGTCAGAAACCCAAGAGCTACATCTCAGACTCTGCGGGCCTCAGTCAGCATGTTAAAGGTTAAAGGTCGTGACAGCACAGTTAGAAACAGACTGAACAGGTATGGCTTGTGTGGAAGGGCTGCAGGAGAAAGCCTCTTCTCTCTAAAAAGAACATGGCAGCACAGCTTAGGTTTGCAAAGCTGCATCTGAACAAACCACAAGACTTCTGGAACAATGTCCTCTGGACAGACCAGAGCAAAGTGGAGATGTTTGCTCAGAATGCACAGCAGCACGTTTGGAGGAAACCAAACACAGCATATCAGCACAAACACCTCACACCAGCTGTCAAGCACGGTGGTGGAGGGCTGATGATCTGGGCTGGTTCTGCAGCCACAGGACCTGGCAAAAGATAAAAGATAAAAGCCACAGATAAAACATTGTTTTATCTTGTGTTTATTGTTTATCTTTAAGTATCTTTATATGTCCTCATATGAAAACCTTGGAACTGAAAGAGGGATCTTTTATACATGATTGTAAATTAACCATCTTGACACGCAAACAACACTGATCTACAACACAATGCACTCCTTTATGTGGTATTTCAAACATAAACATGTAATTTTCTATTCACTGGCTGTTACGACACAGCAAGCAGTTTGGTGTGTAGATTCATTCCCAGAGTTACCCAAATGTATCGGTGCATAAAATATGTGATCAACATTATGCATATTTCATCTGTATGCTGCTCCACTGAGGCGGTAAATAAAGTGTTTTTTCTAAGGATGCGGGGGGAACATGGCTCCTTAATAATGCTCATTCATCTCTGTTGTTATGTATTATTTTATACTTATGAGGTATTCATAAGGCTGTGCAACTCATTCACATTTTTATAGAAGGAAACAAAATACCCTTTAAATAATTGGGTACTGTTGAATTCCTTCATGCCTTCAAACAAACATCTACAGGTCATGGCTCAGGTTCAGTCACACTTGAAGGAGACTTTCTCTAATTTGAGCTCCAGTCAGAGTTGTTGGGAAGCAGAGAGGCTTTGATCTGTCCTCGTTTGTTCTTTCCGGCTGGTGACGTGAAACTTATTAGCGAGTTTCCCCACCCTGACATCTCACCGATCATCCGGAGCAAAGCAGCAGAGTTTAAAGATCGACAGTCGTGTTTCACATCCTTGAGTCGCGGTCTCTGAAATCCAGAGCAACGACACACAGTGCAGGAGTTCATTCTTCACCACTGTGTCTTCATTTTAACCTTCTACCCTGCATCAGAAATGCAAGATGTTAATGATTAACATGAGAATCTAAAGTTGAACAATTCCAACAGTCATATATGGACAATATGGAAGGCATTCCAGAGCAAGAAAAATACAATTTCTATGAAAAAGACCAAGGTTAAAGAAAACAACTGTTAAATTCTGTTTCAGATGTAGTTTTTTACTAAGGTCTGAGATCTTCTCTTTCTCTGTTATTTAACTAATTGTGTTTCACACTGATGAAGGATGAAATATAACAGAAGATTCACTGATATAAACTGCAAAAATCTGACCTTTAGACTGATATCACGAGGTGAAAACGTTGATTGATTGATAGATTTTTATTTTCAAACATGTATAAAAAAGAAAATGTATGTAGCTATTTGTACATACAAAAGAAAGAAAAAGAGAAAGAAAAATTCAATCACAAAGTGCTAATACATAACAAAACACTGCACATTGTTCTAAAAAGGAATGGGAAGAAGTACTTTTTTAGTTTCCCACCCTTTTTTAACTCTTCAGTTTGTAAATATGCTAACTACAATACACCTATATAAATATATGCCATATATACACTTCCTAAATATCTAAATAAATATATAATCACAAAAATACATATATACTACACACATATCCTTGTAAATATAAATGTAAATTGAATATATATAACTATCCCCATAAATAAATATATACTAATTAAATTACAATGTAACAATTAACCCTATTCTATTCATATATTTATCCCTCATCGTCCTCCGTTAACATACTTCCTCTTCCATGTACTTGAATTGAATTGACATTCACATCATTTCTGTGCTGTTTCATTGGGGCCACCTGGTTGGTTTCAGAGTAACGATCCCGATCTAAACTCTTCACTGGTTTTCGCTCTTTGCTGCCATTTTTCGTCAGTGTGCTGTTGTATTAAAACACCCATATCAACGTCATATTTCCAGATGTTCAGGAGATACCGTTATTGAAACACATGCAGGCAGCAGACAGTGGTGAGGCTGAGCTGGAGACAGAGAACCCGGGAGGTATTTCAGAGACCCTACTTCTCTCAGTAAACCTCTGTCACTCTTCCTTATATGTATTTTGTCCCTCCTTCCTCACCCCTGAGCCCTGGTCGCCCTCACTGTCGTCCCGATTAGAAACTCACAGATCTTTTTGTTCCACAGCATCCTCTTTTTCCCTTTGCATGGTTGTTGTTTTCCAGGACTTTGCTGCACACAGATAACTGTGAAAGATTTCTGTTGTTCTAATCTGCATTTAATGCAAAACACTGGATGCAAATATACTCAGGAACTGTGGTAAACTCTAATGGTTAGAATGGGGTGAAATAATAGAGCTAGCACAGTGGGTTGGTGTCATTTAGAGGGATTTATGAGTGAGGAACAACATGCAAGCTTCAGTGCAACAAGAAATTCTTGGAGGGTGGTGGATAAACTGGAATGGAAGAGGCAAAACTGGTGATATTTTTCAACTTGACCCGAGTTCAGAGTGCTTTTTGAGGAGAGGTTTTCTAACCGAGCTTCTTTGAATGCAGTTGGAAAGACATGACAGTGCATCAGAGTGGTAAAGCACCGAGAAATAACGCTAACACTGTAGTCTTTTAGGTAAATTCAAATTGTTTTCACCCACAGTTTAGGCTGAGTTCGCCTCCCAGTGTAATATGACATCAAAGAAATACCTCCACACAGATTTATCATTTCAAACAAACTATGATCAAGTACACTGGAAAAAATCAAAGTCTTACCAAGTATATTTGTCTCATTTCTAGTCAAAATATCTCATTACACTTAATATAAGACACAACTGCCTAACAAGTACCATTTCAGCCAGATATAGGGACTTGTTTGAAGACAATACATCTGGAATATCTTGTTAAATGAAAAAGTCTTGAAAACAAATTGTCACATATCATATGAAACAAGCTTTTTTTTTTATTTTACATTTGAAGAGGTTTTTAAGCTAATTTCAAGATCACTTTTGTCCGAAAAGTCCTAAATATCACATCTTATTTCAAGAAATCTTGACAAGCCGATTTTCACTAGTTCCATTGGCAGATTTTTTTGCTCATTTCAAGCAAAAACGTCTCGTATTTGTTTTTTTTTTTTTTTAACTTATTTTTGGAGGGGCATTTTTGCCAGTGTACTAAAAGCGTATGAACACTTTTTGTCAAACTGATGCATTATAGCCGGTTGAAAAGAGACCACAGAGGGCCACATGAAATCCAGCATGGTGCTCAGTTGAAATCTCACTTAAAATGAATGGCATGTGTCAAAGAATACACAGGAAACAGGAGAAGAACCCCCTGCTTCACATAGTATAGATAAAAGTTAAAACAGATTTAAATATTGTACAAAAGCACAAGTCGTACAGAAGTGATTTTCAGTGTTTAAACTGATGAATTTGAATGAAATGTTATGGAATAAGCTTCCTTCTATCATCAGTGCTGCCTTTCCCTCTGTTTATCAGATGAATGCGTAACGCTCACACCAACACACGTCTGCTCAGAGGTTATTTTTGCCCTGTTTTTTGACATGAGTGTCTCTTTCAGCCGTGGCTGCAACTGATTTTTCACCCAGCAGAGGGGTCTGCTTTTGAGTCGTCTGATTTTACGCAGATTTCCGCCTCTCTCAACCTTCTTATCTACCAGAGAATCATTCCTATCATTTTTAAAGTCATTGAAGACATTCACCTTTAGTCTCACATCCCTTCCTCACCTTAATCGACTGATTTCAGTTTTCCCAGTCGGTCCTCACAGCTCGAATCAGCCTGACCCGATGCACCTCTATGCACTTCCTCCCATTAGAGCGTTAACTGTCCACACGTGACTTAGTTTAAGCCTCTACTGATTCCCAGCTGTTGCCCTCGAACTGAACCTGGAGTACTTTCGCCCATAAGGCGTTTCTTTAATCTCACACTAGACTCTCATTAAAGCTGCTGTTTCTCTCCCTTCAGCCTTTGTGAATGCCACCGGTCACAGATGATGATTTCCCCCGATTGCCCTCCCTTTCTCGTCATTCAATGTTCACCTTTCCCTCCCTCTAAATTTCTTCTCCATCATCACCCATGCGTCTCTGAAATATAATGTCTCACACCTCTTCCCGCAGTGGAGTCTGGATCTTTGGTGCCAGCAGCTCCCCTCCTGCAGCTGGAGAAATGCTGCACCAGGAACAACAGCGTCACCCTGGCCTGGAGGGTCATTCTGCCTGCAGGCAACCCCATCGAGGGCTACATCCTGGAGCTGGATGACGGCAATGGAGGACAGTACAGGGTTGGTTTACAGCACATACTTTGTGTGAAACATACATTTAAACACACATTTACAAAGTGCTTCACCGTCATAAGAGCATAAATTCCATTAAAAAAAACAGCAAAATACAAGAATCCACTAATAAAAAGTAAGGCTGGGCAACGATTAAAATGTTTAACCTAATTAATCACATGATTTCCCTGATTAATCACGATTAATCGCATTTGTACGCAAAATCCAAAAATGAATCCAAAAGTAGCGTATAGCTTTTAGTATTTAGTTTTATTTTAAATGTGCTGCCATATGAATGAAAGTGCCATAACATTTGTTGTGCAAACACACTTTTAACATCAGCATCTTTCTGTAGTTTTTATGTAGAAGCCTCGCTCCACTGTCTGTTTCCTTGAATGACTTGCTGCTATCAGTTGTGTGTGTTGCCTTTAAGGGATATTTTAGACTGGAACTACTACGCTGAGAAGACAATTCAACTTGGCTGTAAATGCAGGAGTTTTTTTTAAAATTTATTTTGAAATACGTGCTTTTATGTTGAAACAAGTAAAACAGGAAGTAGCGCCGGTTAACTCCGTGAGCTTCACACAGAGACCGAGGAGCACCTGTAGAGGTGATGTTAGACAGCAACAGACTTTTACAATAATAAAACCTGCGTTAATGCGCGATAAAATATTTATCTGCGTTAAATAATTAACGAGTTAACGCGATAATAACGAGTTAACTCGCCCAGCCCTAATAAAAAGATATCTTTAAAGAGTAAGTTTGACATAGAAGTAGCTTTTATAACTGTTGTGCAACTCTTATAGCAAATGTTCTACCTACATCCTCACCCTGGACACAATAACCCACATCTCATCTGCAGTCCTGGGAGCTCGAGCAGGGCTCTGAGGGGTGAAAAGGACAGTAATGTGGGATGATGCATGGCCAGTCGATGACTTCTAATAGAGCAATATGATTTTAAAATCAATTCTAAATGCGACTGGTGGGCAGCCAGGCTAAAATACGGAGACGTGTTTGCAGAATTTCCCAAACTGATTGTTCTGATTGTAGATTTCGATCGATGCAGTTTGGAAAATGTCACTGAAAGGTTTTGAAGGGTCATCGTTGGAATCAAACAGTATTCGTGGATTCTTTTGCCCCATAAGTTTAACATTGAGAAATTGCAAAAGTGCAAAGATTTTATGTCTTCGAGGCAAGTTGTGAGTGAATTTACTGGCAGTCTTGATTTGCCAGTGACCCGAGCAAGTGGTAAAATGTACATAAAAAATAGCAGAGGGCCCAGAATAGACCCTTGAGGAACACCATTAGGGATTTATACCAAACTGGAGCTAGAGTCCTCTATAAAAACAGAATGGAAGCTAAACCAGTCATGTGCAATACCATTCCACACCTACAATTTTCCAGTCTGTTAACTGGGATGCCATGATCTATTGTATCAAAAGCTCTACAGATCAACGGTGTTAGGAATGTACAGCAGACATCAGAATAAAGCCGTCTGATCATCATCTAATTCCACATCTTCCAACCCTTGTTATTAATAATACATGTACTTCTCCACAGATGGAAATTTGTGTGTGTGTAATCAATGATGTCGTGAGTGAACACGCATCAAAGGTGCTTGAGTAATGCTTGCATCTATATCGTGCATTATCCAGGGAGTTAAAGTTTGAGTGTTTATACATGAGCTGCATTTGTAATTATGCTAAAATGTGTTCTCCCTCAGGAAGTGTATGTGGGGAAGGAGACGATGTGCACGGTGGACGGGCTGCACTTTAACAGCTCCTACAACGCCAGGGTAAAAGCCTACAATGCTGTTGGCGTGGGACCCTACAGCAAGACGGTGGTGCTCAAAACCTCTGATGGTATGTGTGTGAGAAGGGAAGAGAAGATGACTGAAAGTAAGCGGTATTTCCAGATAATTTGGGAAATGTCTCACCTTCAACATTTTATATGTATTTTCTATGTTCTATTGCGGGGATGTCCACATCCGGTCATCCAGGGCCGCTGTCCTGCAGGTTTTAGGTGTTTACCTGCTTCAGCACACCTGATTCAGATCAATGCATCATCAGCAGGCTTGTGCAGAACTTAACAATTTGTTGAAGCGATCCGTTTAATCTGAATTAGGTGTGTTGAAGCAGGGAAACATCGAAAACCTGCAGGACGGCGACCCTGGAGGACCGGATGTGGGCATCCCCGTTCTATTGTGAATAAAACTTCGATTTAAGAGCGTTCTGCTTTTATTTATATTTGAAAATGTAGGTTTGTAGAGACAGTCAATATCTAAAGAAAACAGAAAGGACGACAAAATTGGCAAGAGGAGGTCATAAAAGCAGTTCAAAGGAAGGAAAAAGAAAGCAGGAAAAAATATAGAAGAAGAGAGACAAAAGGGAGGATGGCAAAAAGACTAAATCCTCCTTCACAAGGTGGAGTCACTTGAAAACGCCACATCCCTAAACACTGACACTTTCTCTTTGCCAGCCGTGATGACAATAGACCGTACAGTCTGCTTTCTGGCTGATAACCGCTTATCCCTCCTATCCTCTCTTTATTTAATTATATCCTCCTGCGTCCTCTCCCTCTTTTCTTTCATAAGTGCACAGCTACACGCTGACAGTCGTGACGGAATCCGTCTGTTGTTCATTTGGCTCCTAAACAAACAATCCTACAAAAGCACATAGTCTGTGTGTGTAAACGCTGCATATGTTTGCATCTTTCCCTCGGGCTGCACGATAAATGCTGTTGTTTGTGCATTTGTGTGTTTTCCCCTCATAGCTGAACCCACTCAGTGATTCACTAACTTTGTATAAAATGGTGAAACACAGATAAATCTGCCCCGAAGGAACCAGCTGTGCATGAAGTGTTTTCAGTGTTCGAATGAAAGATCAAACGTCTGTTGTTCATCCTTTAAAGAGTTTTTATTTGTTCTTGAAAATGTAGATAATATGACGGTGAGTTTATGCTACTATTACAAAAAAATTAGGGCTGGGCACGTTAACTCATTATTATCGCATTAACTCGTTAATTATTTAACGCTGATAAATATTTTAGCGGCATTAACGCAGGTTTTATTATTTATTTTAACCAGAAAAGAAAGTAATTGGCGTAAAAGTAACTTTTACTCGGCCATTTTCATTTCAAAGTTCTTCCGAAAGCTGTACACTACTTTTGAATTCATTTTTGGATTTTGCGTACAAATGCGATTAATCGTGATTAATCAGGGAAATCATGTGATTAATTAGATTAAAAATTTTAATCGTTGCCCAGCCCTAAAAAGAAATTCATCTTGTTTCTTAAAACTTTAACATTTTATCTCATTTAATGTTAACATACCTCATTTTTTAGTTGGTTTTTCATTGATTTAGTTATTTGTCCTTATTCATTTATACTGCAACCACACAGCGTTCGCTTCTAAAAAATCATCCAGTTTCATTAAATGAATGGTTGCTGTGTCTCACATGAGTTTGTGTTTAACTCCTTTTAAGACCTGGTAGGGATCAGTTGATTTAAACCCTGTATAAGACTGTATCGGAGTATTTTCATTTTATTTTCTCTGACATGCAAACCTTTAGCAGATTCAACAGGCAGATGTGAATCACATGTTGTTTTCTGATATAATCTGATGCAGAAGTTGAAGAATAAACGGATATTATGAACCGATTTTTAACAGGAATACATCGACAGTTTTGAGTATGACTTTCGGCTTGTTCCTGCAGTGGCGTTTTTCACCTTCGACCCCAGCTCAGCCCACCGGGACATCGTCCTGTCCAATGAAAACCACACGGTCTCCTGTAACAGCTATGATGACCGCGTGGTGCTGGGGACGGCTGCTTTCTCCAAGGTGAGGTGTCTGTCCTCTCTCCCTCAAGGAGTGATGTCGGTGGCTCGTTCACACCAGAGATTAAAAGCTATCGCATCTCTTCACAACTCAGGGCATTCACTATTGGGAGGTCAGCATTGATCGCTACGACAACCACCCAGACCCTGCGTTTGGAGTGGCGAGGATCAACACCATGAAGGACATGATGCTGGGGAAAGACGACAAAGCCTGGGCCATGTACGTGGACAACAACCGGTCCTGGTTCATGCACAACAACTCCCACACCAACAGGTAGCTGTTCACACTTTATTCAACATCTCAAAATTCTCAAATTAAAAAGAAAATCTCAAATAATCAGCACATCACCCCACCTTAGTTTCTTCCATAAGTGACCAACTGAAGGGCTGAGGGTCACCCTGACAGTTAATGCTGCTCACAGAGACACAAAGTCCAGTAGTTGATGGAGAGAAGAGGGCAGAGATGGGACCAAGTCACACATGTGCAAGTCTCAAGTCTTAGCTTTCAAGTCTCAAGTAAGTCTCAAGTCTTAGCTTTCAAGTCTCAAGTAAGTCCCAAGTGTTAGCTTTCAAGTCTCAAGTAAGTCCCAAGTCTTAGCTTTCAAGTCTCAACTCTCAAGTGTTAGCTTTCAAGTCTCAAGTAAGTCCCAAGTCTTAGCTTTCAAGTCTCAACTCTCAAGTGTTAGCTTTCAAGTCTCAAGTAAGTCTCAAGTCTTAGCTTTCAAGTCCCAAGTCTTAGCTTTCAAGTCTCAACTCTCAAGTGTTAGCTTTCAAGTCTCAAGTAAGTCCTCAAGTCTTAGCTTTCAAGTCTCAAGTAAGTCTCAAGTCTTAGCTTTCAAGTCCCAACTCTCAAGTGTTAGCTTTCAAGTCTCAAGTAAGTCTCAAGTCTTAGCTTTCAAGTCTCAATAAGTCCCAAGTCTTAGCTTTCAAGTCTCAAGTAAGTCTCAAGTATTACCTTTCAAGTCTCAATTAAGTCTCAAGTCTTAGCTTTCAAGTCCCAAGTCTTAGCTTTCAAGTCTCAACTCTCAAGTGTTAGCTTTCAAGTCTCAAGTAAGTCTCAAGTGTTAGCTTTCAAGTCTCAAGTAAGTCCCAAGTCTTAGCTTTCAAGTCTCAACTCTCAAGTGTTAGCTTTCAAGTCTCAAGTAAGTCCCAAGTCTTAGCTTTCAAGTCTCAACTCTCAAGTGTTAGCTTTCAAGTCTCAAGTAAGTCTCAAGTCTTAGCTTTCAAGTCCCAAGTCTTAGCTTTCAAGTCTCAACTCTCAAGTGTTAGCTTTCAAGTCTCAAGTAAGTCCTCAAGTCTTAGCTTTCAAGTCTCAAGTAAGTCTCAAGTCTTAGCTTTCAAGTCCCAAGTCTTAGCTTTCAAGTCTCAACTCTCAAGTGTTAGCTTTCAAGTCTCAAGTAAGTCTCAAGTCTTAGCTTTCAAGTCTCAATAAGTCCCAAGTCTTAGCTTTCAAGTCTCAAGTAAGTCTCAAGTATTACCTTTCAAGTCTCAATTAAGTCTCAAGTCTTAGCTTTCAAGTCCCAAGTCTTAGCTTTCAAGTCTCAACTCTCAAGTGTTAGCTTTCAAGTCTCAAGTAAGTCTCAAGTGTTAGCTTTCAAGTCTCAAGTAAGTCCCAAGTCTTAGCTTTCAAGTCTCAACTCTCAAGTGTTAGCTTTCAAGTCTCAAATAAATCTCAAGTCTTAGCTTTCAAGTCTCAAGTAAGTCCCAATTCTTAGCTTTCAAGTCTCAACTCTCAAGTCTTAGCTTTCAAGTCTCAAGTAAGTCCCAAGTCTTAGCTTTCAAGTCTTAAGTAAGTCCCAAGTAATGTTTTCTTGGTCAAGTCACCTTATTATTGCAATTTTACCTGCAGAATCTGATCTTAATAAAGTGAAAACACAAAGATATAAGTAACTGTCAGTAAACATCATTGGCCAATGTGTCCAACCTGTCCACCCCGTATCATATCAAGCTAACGTTAGCTAACTACTGACTAGGCTAACAGGATAATATTAGCTAATTTGACGAGCACTTACTGGTCAGAATGGATCTTCAAATGACGAACAAAGTTGGAAGTTGTCGTCTGGCTGTCTGAGATGTTGATGCCGCATGTCTTGCTCTGTGCTGTTCGTCTTTAGCCATCAAAATGGTAATTACGGAAGCCGAAGACAACGACTCTCGGTCCCGCTGACATGATGATGCGTATCTGATATGAGTTTATTCTCTCCAATAAACACTAAGGTATGTAGAGAGGGCATGGCTGATTCACAGGGTAGGGATCCAATCATGGCGCCATTCTCCTACCGGGTAATCGATGTTATTTTTTTAATTAATTTATTAATTTTATATCTGAAAACATGAACTGAATAACACTCAAGTCCTTCAAGTTATCGTGTCTCAAGTCAAGTGCCGAGTCTTTAACTTCCAAGTCCGAGTCGAGTATCGAGTCTTTTATTTTTTGTCAAGTCACAAGTCATCAAAACAGCGACTCGAGTCCAAGTCACAGTGGCTGTGTTCGAAACCGCCTACTTCTCCCACTACTCACACTAACTTTAACTTTTTTTAAGTTCCCAGATGCATACTAGATTCTCCGAAATGTTGGGTATGCATCATGAGGTTACTACTCATATTCAAACTACCTAAGATGCAACGTAACGTGACGTCGCCGATCGTCATTTCCTGTCAAAACGACAGTTTCAAGCTAGCTACAACGAGGGTAGGTTCACTTCCTGTTTTCAAAACAAAAGCACCAATTGTATCGTAATGGCTTTCCCTATGATAAAAAACAACGGGTATTTTATTTTGTGAAAATAACTGGAAGTGCGTTGCTCACTACGGCGAGCTTTAGTAGCGCCGAATTCGTGGGAACAAAATAGTAAATAGCCGGTATTTTGTCAGGTTTTCAACACGTTGGGGATCTAAACGACTACTTTCTCACCTGAAAATGTTTCAAATGTTGCTAAAGTTTACAGAGTTTAGAGCTTAAGGGAAATCAGCTTCAGGCCGGCTGATTTCGGCTCGGGCAGGAGCGAAATGCATTGTGGGTAAACGCTCTGCATACTGTCTGATCGAATGAGTAAGCCGTTTGCAAGTATGTAGTATGGAAGTATGTAGTATGGAAGTATGTAGTAGGCGGTTTCGAACACACCCCGTGACTTGAGTCCCCATCTCTGGAAGACGGTGATTGTGTATCAGCAGACTGTGGCTGCCTCAGAAGGAGGCACAAGAAAGCCAAAATTCATGGCACAAACAGGCAGTTTTACTGATACTGCTTCCAAAAAACCAGGAGAGAGTAGCTCTCCATAAACTGAACCGGCTCATGAGCCGAAGTTTTCATCATGGGGCAGTAAATCTGTGTAAAACACACGCTCTCTCTGCACTCTGACATGTGCATTATCCTCCAACTGCACAAGTACAGACATCATTTATGGAGCCTGCGCCATCATGTTTATGCATCCTTATAGGTCACAGCTAATTGCCTGCACTATATCACCTTAATTACACATCATACACAGGTCATTTATGCAAGATAATTGACTTATTCAGTTTGCATTCACCATCACTCTCTGGAGAAATAAAAACTCTCCTCCTGTTCCTCATTAACGCCTCTGCGACTCCTGACATGCCACAATATTTCCATGTCACAGGAACAGAAAAAGCTGTTCAGTTTATTTTCTCAACAGGTTTTAAATGTGTTCTTCATGCAAGTTATAGATAGTGTGCATTAAATAGCATTTACCTCCAATACTGGGGTAACTGTTCGCTGGAAATCTTGTGGAAAACAACATCCAGTTGCAGGTAGCAGCCTTTTTCACCTAAAAAGATCAAGCTTGAGCATTAAGACTCAATCTATTGATGCTTTATTTGTAAAAAGTCACCTGTAAAAGCACGTTCGTTGACACTTTTGTTAAAAACATGCCGGAGACAGACTGTCTGACCTCTTTGTGAAAGGAGACGTAGATAATAGATAATAGTTTAAACGTATTCATGGCGTTAGTGTGTCTACCTGCAGAGCTGATGGTGAAGTATAAAAGCAGAAACTCACAAGTCCTCATTAATAATTTACTAACATAATAGGTTTGCTCAGGTTTGCGGTTTAGTCATTAATTAAAAGAAAACTAAGTGGAATTAAGCCCAGGAGGGGACGGTAGAATAATTAAGATGTCATTTGTTCGAGCAGGTGGAACCTAAACCTTCGTGCGGAAATTAAGGATTTTTTCCTACAAAATGGTCATTTTGCTGCCAGCTAACCCCAAATCTGTCATTGTTAGTGTTTTATAAGGTGTACCTCTCTGCATCCATTCATCATTACGTCTTCTGTGATAAATCTCGCACATCAAAGACGCACATACAAGACTATCAAACACACCGGGGAGCAGTGACAGACGACTGCAGGCTGCAGGTGACATCAAACAGGTCCCTGCACCAGGAAAAAAACACATCAAATAGCTTATTAAACATTAATTTACAAGAAAATGTCTGTTCTCTCCAGGAGGAGAGTGGAATCATCAAACAATTCAGAGCCCTACCTGAGTGTCTGAGTGTCGTATTTTTATTAATCTCATGTTGATCTTGGGAAAGTAACAAAAGTAACAGTAGTCGGATGACCTAAACATAAAGTTTCTGAACCTGAACCCGACCAACTAAAGCAACTCCAGGTCATTTTTATTATTTTTTTTGACTAGACAGTGAGACTTGGGGACTTCCAACTCGTACGTTTGCACAGGTGTTCCTGAACTCTATTCCAGCCATTTGGTTAAGGCGCTCCATACCTGCCTGCATGTTAAAACCTGCTACTGTGTTCAGGACGTCCTCGGAGAATCGTTGGTTTGAATCCTAGCGTAGAACCAAACCACTGGCTGGAATGGTGCATGAGCAGGGCTATAGGTACAAGACCTACACGGACCAGAACAGAGAATGTTACCTCCAGGTTGGAAAAGGTTTAGATGCATACCATAGAAAAGAGTCACAGAATAGATTTTAAAAGCCTGCTGATGGTTTACAATCTGTGATCTGTTCAGAGAATATAAACCCAGTAGAGCCCTTAGATCCAAGGACTCAGGTCAGCTGGTCCAGTCCAGAGTCCAGACTAAACCTGGAGAAGCAGCATTTAGCTGTTATGCTGCAAACAAGTGGAACAAACTGCCAGTGGAGATTAAACTTTCACCAAATGGAGACATTTTTAAATCCAGGTTAAAGACATTTCTGTTCTCATGTGTCTATGCATGAAATCTGCACGATATCTTTGAACTTATCTGGACTGTTGCTTGTTTTTAAATTAATTTAAATTATTTTATTTGTTTCTCTTTATATTATTTTATGTATTTTTAATGCTTCTTCCATTCCCTGCTGCAATGCTTTTATTTGATGTAAAGCACCTTGAATTGTTTTGTGCATTAAATGTGCGATATAAATAAATTTGACTCTGACTTTAACAATTCTTCAACCAATAACAGAATTAATTTAATTTCAACTGTCCACAAAAACGGTAGATGGCCCTCTGAGTGAAGCACTAACAGATTGTACTGATCTGCAAGGAAACAAATGAAATAATCAACAACTAAATCGATGTACTTGTGTACATGCGTCCATTTATCCTGCAGCTTACCAGGTGTTGGGTATATTAAATACTGGCTATCGTCTGTCCTGCTTTTCCTGTTTTCACGCGTACGTATTTACATGTGTGCACAGGGCAGAGGGAGGAATTACAAAGAGCTCGACTGTGGGCGTCCTGCTGGATCTGACCAAACGCACACTGACTTTCTACATCAACAAGGAGCAGCATGGACCAACTGCCTTTGAGAACCTGGACGGGGTCTTCGTGCCTGCTGTCAGCCTCAACAGAAACGTGCAGGTTGGTGTCCGTGTGTGTGCGTATTAAAGAAGAGTAAAACTTGAGTAAAATATGAACTTAGAAATGGGACTTTTTGCTGCCAACACTGGACATTAAGTCAGTGTTATGTTGTGATATATTCGGCGACAGAAATGGATGCATTCTGTATTTACGCCCTGTAGATGTCTCCAATTTCCAAGATACTAAAGTGCACGTTCCTCGTGTCTAGTTGAGTCCATATAAATGCAAAAAGTCTAGGGCTGGGCAACGATTAAAATGTTTAATCTAATTAATCACATGATTTCCCTGATTAATCACGATTAATCGCATTTATACGCAAAATCCAAAAATGAATCCAAAAGTAGTGTATAGCTTTTAGCATTTAGTTTTATTTTAAATGTGCTGCCATATGAATGAAAGTGCCATAACATTTGTTGTGCAAACACACTTTTAACATCAGCATCTTTCTGTAGTTTTTATGTAGAAGCCTCGCTCCACTGTCTGTTTCCTTGAATGACTTGCTGCTATCAGTTGTGTGTTTTGCCTTTAAGTGATATTTTAGACTGGAACTACTACGCTGAGAAGACAATTCAACTTGGCAGTGTTTACAGATGACTTTGGTTCTGTCGACTCGGCCGAGTAAAAGTTCCGTACCCTTCTCCATGTTTGGTGGATCCGCCGATTACTTTCTTTTCCTGTTCCACAGCAGACAGTAGCAGACTTTTACAAAATAAAAGCCTGTGAGCAACAGACTTTTACAATAATAAAATAAATAATAAAACGGGGGTGGTTTATGGTGTAGTGGGTTGAGCAGGCGCCCCATGTACAGAGGCTATAGTCCTCGCTGCAGCTGGCCCTGGTTCAAGTCCCACTTCGGACGACCCTGTGCTGCGCGTTGTTCCCCCTCTCTCTCTTTCCTATCCATTAAAGGCACAAAAGCCCCAAAAAACAATTAAAAAAAATATATATATATTTATCTGCGTTAAATAATTGTTAAAGGGATAGTTCGCCTCTTTTGACATGAAACTGTATGACATCCCATATAGCAATATCATTTATGAACATTGACTTACCCCCGCTGCGTCCTGTGAGCCGAATCCCAGCTGAGTTTTGCGTTCCACGAAGGTAGTCCGGCTAGTTGGCTGGGGTCAAAAAAATAAAGCGTTTTGCTTCTCAAAAAAATATCCGTTCAAAAGAGTAATACATTTGCATCACAAAATGTTGTCTAGGAAAAAGTCAGACCTCGCTTCGCTTGGCGCTATTTTTGCCTCCCTTGATATCAATGCGTCCAATGTAAAACTGTGCAGACCGAAGAGCAGACCCAGCAGTCCCCTGCTTCCGAGCAGTAAACACCGTAACAGGTGCGGCTATCGCTAGGTGGCTAGGGAGTGCTCGGTTTGCTCTTCGGTCTGCACTGTTTTACATTGGACGCATTGATATCAAGGGAGGCAAAAATAGCGCCAAGCGAAGCGAGGTCTGACTTTTTCCTGGACAACATTTTGTGATGCAAATGTATTACTCTTTTGAACGGATATTTTTTTGAGAAGCAAAACGCTTTATTTTTTTGACCCCAGCCAACTAGCCGGACTACCTTCGTGGAACGCAAAACTCAGCTGGGATTCGGCTCACAGGACGCAGCGGGGGGTAAGTAAATGTTCATAAATGATATTGCTATATGGGATGTCATACAGCTTCATGTCAAAAAAGGCGAACCATCCCTTTAAGTTAACGCGATAATAACGAGTTAACTCGCCCAGCCCTAAAAAAGTAATTTGCTTGTATGCTTGCATTTGGCTCGTAAAAACAGAATGCACGTCGTTATTTCTGCAGAACTGTGACAACTTAGAACATCCTTAACTGGTCAAATTGATTTTAATCACAGATAACAAGTTTGTTGAAGGAGGAGTTAAATGCAGGGGATGTGTCACAATATGCACACACAGTTATAAAACTGCTTGACGGTTTTCCTTCAATCTCCTACAAGCTCTGTCGAGTGAATTCTGGAAGTCCTCCTGGAAGTAAAATTCAGAAAAATTAGCTCCGTGTTTATCGGATCCAGCTTCGTTTTTATGTGTACGATGTCACTGAGTGTTTTTCTCTGTTTCTCCACTTCAGGTGACCTTAGTGACGGGCCTCGATGTGCCAAAGAATATCAAACAGTAAGAGCTCCTCCCTGTTTCCCCGAGCGTGTCCTGGACACAAACCAACAATGTAAAATGCAGCCTCGGTTTACTCCCACATGGATCCTTTCCAGAAATGCCAGATGGGATTTATCCCCTTCCCATTCTTCTCAAGGTGTACTTAGTCTTGGATACTCCACAAAGTTTCTGATGAAGGAATAAATCAAAGTTCTTATTGACTGCAGAGATGACTGGAGCTTTTATGGATTACTGTACCTTTTTCATCCTTCTTGTTGCCATAAGAATATTTGTGTTGTTGTCATTCCAGCTTCTGCTGTTCCAAATATTTTAAAACGACTAAGAAATCATTCTGTCTGAAGACATTCTCAGTGTGCAGTTAAATTCGGTCATATGCAGAATGACTGACAGCAACATGGTGCTTTTAGGGTGTAAAGAAAAATGGGAGAGAAAGGATTCGGTGATGCTTATCGTCGCTCTGCCTCTCAGGAAAGTTTTCAGCCTGCAAATTAAAACTAGACGAGGACTTATTTGCTGGAGTTGTTTTGCTGTGGCACCACATGTTTCCCTCATGAAACATTCAAAAGCTAAACGTTCCCTGCTTGTTTTTCTCCCAGTTGTGGCTCAGGCTGCACTGCTGTGTTTGTTTTCCTGCTTCATTAATTCAACAGAATAAAGATTTCTCATCTTTGAGTTTGAAGGTGACGACCGCCTGAAGTCTGCAAAGCCTGACTTCATTTAAATGCCCTCATTTAGGAAAAAGTCTGACATTATTGGAAAAATTCTAATTTTTTTCGAGGTGCTTGGCCTTAATTTTCTTTTGAGAAGATATTAATTCGATCACATTTAAATTTGAGATGCATTTGTGGTGGAATGAAAAATATTCCACCCCAAAAACTTCATGTCTTCAATAGAAATAAAGTCTGTTCTTAGACCTGCTGAAGGGAATTGGGCTGATTTTGCCTGCTGCACGTCTTACTGCAGCCGCTCACAGGCTCTGCAGACTGAAAGAAAAGTCTTCACGTTGAGCTGTTATTCTAAAAAAAAAACCCTGAAATTAAGTGGAAATGAGCCAAACTTTTCTCCCTTTTTTTATTTTTGTTCTAAAAGACCAACAGCTATTTTAGTGCATCGAAGTTGGATGAGAAAAGCGTGGGTTTCACATGATAATTTCATCCTCTCAGTCTCTCCGTAGAATCTCAGACGCTTTCAGGCGTCTTAAATGTGTCGCACTGAGAGTGATCTTCAGAAGTCACATCAGGTAAAGCTGCATCTGCTGCTACATTTCTCATCAGGGACTGGAGAGGACGGTAGCTTCAACCAGACCACTGTGACTTAAAGGCCATAAGATGTTTCTGTAACACGAGTCAATTACAAAATGTCCACGTATGTTTTATCAAACGTTAGAAAGTAGAAGAAGAAGTTTGTTTTTAAATCTATCGAAGGGTGTTTAACGTTGGGCTGTGCTACATCTGAAGTTTTTCTATTTCCTGCTGAGTGTGAGAGAGCCGTTATTAGACTGACAAACTGTAAATACTGACATGTGAGCAATGATTGTGACGTGTGATATTACGCATGAACAAGTTTACAAACTATCGGGAATGATATTGTAAATAGTGTATTGTTTTTATTGTCTGTGCATCGAGGGACATGATTTATGGCATTTAAGAAATCATGTTGATGCAACATTGGCCAGCTGTTTTAACACCTTCGGTCACTGACTTTTTAAGAACACGTCAGGATTTCTCTCACTTTAGTTTAAATTATGAAAGATTTCATTATACATCATCATTATCAAATATTTGCTGCTTACAAGGCGCGAGCAGGTAGCTACTTAGCACCAAATGTTAGCATCTAAGAACATTTTATGGCTTTTTTTCTGTTAGACACCTAAAACAATGCTAAAATGTCATGATATAAAACCTAAAACCCACTTCCAGAAAAGCTAAATCAATATTTTTTATACTTAATTTGAACATTTGCTTAACAGACACAAGACCAAAGAAATTATTTTCAATGTCTTCACTCACCAACTTCATTTTATTTAGAAAATATAAACCATTAAGAATTAAGAATTTGTTGCAGCAGCACACTGAGAAAAGAAAATTTGGGACAGAAAATTAAAGTAGTTGTACTGGAGGAAGTTTCTACAACCAGCAGATTAACTGGTGACAGGTGAGGGTGTCAGGATTGGGTGTAAAAGGAGCCTCCACCAAAGGCTGAGTCTTTCCATCAAGGACGAATGATTCTATACCAAACTGTGTCAGAGAATCCTCCATAAGTCCCATAAAAATATTTCTAAATGTAAGATTGTAAAGAACTTTGGTCTTTCAGCATCTACAGAGCAGAGCGTTGTGAAAAGATTCAGAGGCTGTGTTCGAAACCGCATACTACATACTTCCATACAGCATACTCATCGATCAGACAGTATGCAGAGCGTTTACCCACAATGCATTTCACTCCTGCCCGAGCCAAAATGAGCCGGCCTGAAGCTGATTTCTCTTAAGCTCTAAACTCTGTAAACTTTAGCAACATTTGAAACATTTTCAGGTGAGAAAGTAGTCGTTTAGATCCCCAACGTGTTGAAAACCTGACAAAATATCTATTGTAGCTATTGAAACTGCCGTTTTGACAGGAAATGACGATCGGCGACGTCACGTTACGTTGCATCTTGGGTAGTTTGAGTATGAGTAGTAACCTCATGATGCATACCCAACATTTCGGCGAATCTAGTATGCATCCGGGAACTTCTCGCATACTCAAACTCGCATACTAACTCAAAAAGTTAGTAGGAGTAGTAGGAGAAGTATGCGGTTTCGAACACAGCCAGGGAGTCTGGGGAAATCTCCATGGACAGAAACCTCTGCTGGATGAGCTGGGAGCTCTCAGGCTGCTCTGCATGAGAAACCGTCCATGCCGCCCAGTTCTCTGGACTCCAGCTCAGCTCAGATGGACAGAAGGACAGTGGACACGTGTTCTGTGGGCAGATGAGTCCACATTTCAGCTGCTTCTGGGAAAAACTGCTGAGAAAGAGCATCCAGGCTGTGATCAGAGAAAGGTTTAAAGCCAGCGTCTGTGATGGTGTGGGGGGGCATCAGGGTCCATGGCAGGGATGGCTTCATCTGTGTGAAGGTGCCACTGATGCAGAGCTGGATGTTGGAGTTCTGGAGAGACAGATGCTGCTATATGTATCCAATCAGTGTCCTCAGTTCCCAAAGCATTAAAAAGTGTCATTATAAGGAAGCTGATGGAACACGATGGGAAACTCTGGAACAACTTTTACCGAGTGTGTTGCTGCTTCAGTTTCTAGATTAATTTATATTTATCAGTGAAGACACTGAAAACCATTTATTTCCACTTGGTTTTGGTTTTCGTTGCATTTTGAATGTTATTCCTGAAGCCGACAAATCCACTGAATCAACACAAAGTTCCACAGACGATTGATTCTGGTGCAGGTTCAATGATCGTACCAATAAATCAAGACCGATACAAATAGAAATTACTGTATATAATCTACTTTTTCCCTTCAGTGCTGTCCGCTGACCCTTACTTTGAACCCGTTTCTTGTGATATGAATGCAGGATTAGTGTAAAAACCAGGATTTAGACCAGGTTCCTCCAACCCAGAAAACAAGCATCCAATCATCTACCAAAGGGGACTTTCCTCCTGATGTGTTTCAGACTGCCAGCTTCAACCTAAGGGCTACATTAGCATCAAGTGGCTGCTCAGCTCTGACCCTCCTCCCACCCACCTCCCACACCAGAGGAGAAACCTGCCCTGAGGCTGACTTTACCCTAACCAGGGATCATTTTCAGCCCAGCAGGCAAAGTGAAACACCCGTCATGTGACCTTCTTTGCCCCCTGAGAGAGTTGAGGTGATTTGGGGTCACGTTTCTGCATGCTGTGTTGACATGTCACTGATACGACTGGAAGAAATGAAGGCGCTCAGATTCAGTGTCGCAGAGATTTAGAAAGGCAGGGTATCGGGTTAAATTAGGCTACATATTTTCCTCTTCTTAAGACGAATATTTTGTGTATGTTACAAAAATTAAATCCTATTGAAAATGATTCATATTACAGTCACTCCTGTGTAGATGTGCTTTTGTAAGAATGCTCGTACGGCATGTCCTCTTACCCGACACTTACCCACCCATGAATGTGACATAGTTTTACCGATTTAACATATAGTGCTGGGAGAAAGCATGCCATGCCGTTATTAGATATTTAATTTATAAAAGTGATAGATAATAATAATTAATTTCACTCTATGAAGTATATAGATATGTTGAGTTATGCACTTATTTTCATTTGTATATTGCCCTCATCAGTGTGTTCAGTATATAAGCTAAATGGCTACGTACTGATAATGTGGTTGACTGCCAAGGGTTTCAGGTTAAAAGAGGTTTACAGTCTGCAAAATATCCTCAAAGTAAAACCGTGTGCTTACAGCTTGAAAAATGTGCGATGTGCTGCAGAGAAGCGTCATTACTGCTCATGTTTCCTCTTTTCTGAAACATAAGAACTAGAACAAAAAAAGATGCTTTGGGAAGACATTGTGAGGAACCGTGACCTCGCCCAGCCGCACACTGCCAGATCAACGGTCACGTTTCATGGTTTCACTCAAACTATCATCTTTCATGTTTTCCACCCCTCTAAATCTAAAAGATCTAGTTCATCTAAAGACTTTACGTTGTTTAGGTTGTCAAAACGTTGTGTAAATTAGGATTTATAAAGCAGAAAAAAACTGCTTTGGTGGTATATGTGCATTTATTTCTGAATACTGGTGTTATTTCTCTTTTTTTTTTTTTTAAATCACCTCCATCTTGTCCGATTATGATCCATCTTCCTCCTGCCAATGTAAATGTTTTGTACAAGTACATGGTTTGTAAATGAGAAATGCATTGTAACAGCATAATTTAAGCACTCAAAAAAAAGATGAAATGTTTTTGGTCATTTATAACAAATCAAATAAATTGACTGTAATAGAATATGATCTGTCTGAGTATCTAGTTTTGTGCTCCACCACAGTGCACATTCAGGGTCCATTTTGAGGATCAGTACATTGGAATTTTGACTACTGTCATTCATAGCAGACCACTGACATGTCAGGAAACCATTTTTCTTCTGTAAGACATGTTCTGCTGTTATTTTCCATCCTATTTGTCAGATTTAATCTCTCATTTGCAAACAAACTCAGGTGCACAATTCTAAAACCTGACACTTTATCGTTAGATGTTTAACCAGAGTCCTTTTTTTCCTCTAACACGAGCCACTAAGGAGATTATTAGTAAGTCTCCTGCATCTTTTAGGCCCTTTAAGAGAGTATTTTTGCTTGAAATGCAAGAACACCATTAGATGTGCCCCCTTTCCTCGCTTGTGGACTCTGATCGGAGCTGAAGACGCCCACCTGACCTGAAGGCACCACGCCAGACCCAGAAATGGAGATTCACATCAAGTCAGAGATTCAACAAAATAGTCTGTATGTCTTTTATTAAGAGTGACGCTGGACCAAAACCTGTTTTCTTGCTGTCACTGCTCAGAAAATGATAATTTCTTGTATTTTAATTAAATTAAAATGTTCAAGGACACTTAAAAAGCTAACATTTTGGTTTTAGCCTGTCCTCCAAATTAAATGTTAGTTTCAATACTATTTATGCTTTGTTTCTTCTTGTCCTACAGATTGATGATGCAGGTTACAATAAGAACAAAAAAGTGGGCCTGGCTGTTAAAAGATTGATTTAAAAAAGAACGAACACGTAATAATCCCATCCTTACCAGGTCTTAAAATTGAATAATTACAGCCTGAAATGAATGCTATTACAGCATTATTTATTTAGTCTGGTTTGGAGCATTCGTTGGTTGTTAACACAATGCCAAGGAGGAAACACATCAGCAATGATCTTAGAGAAGCAATTGTTGCTGCCCATCAATCTGGGAAGGGTTATAACAGATAATATTAATTCCTGGGAAAACAGCATGACCGCATCAACATATCCAAATATCTACAGTGTCAGCAAACAATGTGATTGCCCAGCTTTCTCTACAGTGCTGCATTTCACAAAGCATGTTTAGACTTGAGTGAGTCATTGGGATAAAAGCAACAATAGGTTATATAATCAATGAATAAAGTACTGTGCTACAGTCTTGAGCCACCTCACATTTCTTTATATTTCCAGGAAAACAAGAAATAGGTCCACTGATTTACTGAAGCATGTTCTAATGTCAATATAAATACAATGTATAAGGCAAAAAACAGTGTCTCAGCAGTCGCGGGCGGTCGCATGCTAAAGTGCCCTCTTGGGGGCCAAAAAATGTGTTAAAATGGCCTCAACAGTAGTGAGGACGCGCTATATGTGCCCTTTTTTTTCTTTTAAAAAGTCTGTGCACGCCACTGACATTGGATATGAAACGCAATTCATGTACTGGAGGCAGGAGGCAGGATATATATTTTACAAACTCAGTAGCCGGTGTCACCCTCACTCCAGTCCAGCAGGTGGCGCTAATGTGCCATTGACCAGAGGACGAAGGACCGGAAGTTATTGTTTGTGGCCCAGCATAAGTGTCCATTGGTGTGATGTTGAAACAGTTGGTAATTTGTTGCTGATTTTTCCTCAACATTGGAAGATTAATCGCAGCTGTAAATTCAAACAAACTTTATCTGAACACGGAGGTGAATGGTAGCTTTCCGGTAAGTTGTGAACACAAAATGGAGTTAGAAGGAGGCGGAACTGAGCCGGTAGCTGTTTCTGTGCTAAATGTCCGGGAAGACGAGACCGCTCAGAAAGCTCTGCGGCACTTTTATTCTCTTTCCTATCTACTTTATTCTCATTAGGTAGTTTAAAACAGTGTGAAAATATTCGCTCATGTTTGTCTGAAATTTGTGTGGCGCGCCGTTATTTCTCTTGAGTTTTTTTTGCTTAGCATTTAGCATTAGCTAACGGTAGATTCTTCTGGAAAACTCTTCACATGTTTACTGTTGTGGTTTACAGATGTGACTGTGGGTGCCGTCGACCATGAGCAACAGTCACCCTCTGCGTCCACTTGCCTCCGTGTCAGAGATCGACCACATCCACCTGCTGTCCGAGCAGCTGGGAGCGCTGGTGCTGGGCGAGGAGTACAGCGATGTCACCTTCATCGTGGAGGGGAAGCGCTTCCCGGCGCACCGGGTCATCCTGGCAGCTCGCTGTCACTATTTCAGGTATTTCACATGCTTAAAAACATACAATACCGCGCTAAAGTCTTCAGCCACCCTCACTTCTTTCTATATTGCCTTAAAAACGAGACATAGGTGCAGCGATTGCCGATTTGTTAGTGTAACGAGCATGAACTTTATTCTCCAACACAGCCTGAACCCTCTCAGACGAGCTCTCTGTCCTTTCTTTAAGGAGTCTTCAGGAATAGTTCTCCAGGCTTCTTGAAGGACATCCCAAAGCTCTTCTTTGGATGTGGGCTGCCTTTTGTTGCGTTCTCTGCCAACATGATCCCACACTGCTTCAGTAATGTTGAGCTCCGGGCTCTGGGGAGGATTCATCCCTCCATCAGACCCGCTGCCACTGATTTTCAGCCCACTTCTTGTGTCCTTTGGCACAGCTCAGCCTTTTCTCCCTGTTTCCCTTCCTTAAGAACGGCTTCCTGACAGCCACCCTTCCATGGAGCCCATTTCTGATGAGGCTTGGGCCAACAGCAGATGGATCAGCTGAAGGTCCAGATGCATCTCTCAGCTCCTGTGTCAGGTCTTTGCTGGATGTTTTCCTCTTTCTTAAGGACATCACTTTCAGATCCTGTTCATCTGCTGGAGATAGTTCTTTAGGCCTGACACTTCTTCTTTTGTCCTCCACTTGTCCAGTTTCCTCAAATGTTTTAAGGACACACTGCACACCATGCTGAGATATGCCAAGTTTTCAGCTAACAGCTCTTTGGGAATCACCTTGTTGCTGCAGAAATCCTGTTTTCTGTCTGTCAGACTGTGTTATCTTTGCTGTTTTTCACAGATGCAACTAAAGAAATGGGAACAAATGATGTGTCTCTGTGACAGGCTGCTGGGAACACAGTGCCTAAAGATCCTATTTAAAACGGCTTCTTTGCCAAGTTGTCTGTTCTGTGTCGACACAACTCTGGTTCATCCCTTTTTTCTGCTTGAATGGCTCATCTGAAAATGATCAGGTACACAGACTGGCCTGAAAATTAGTGAAAAAGCAGAAAATATCCAAAGGAAAAACTCTGAAAGATCTTCATAAAGCCTGGAGAACTGTTGCTGCTCATCATTTAAAAAGCTACATTAATTAGACCTTTTCCAGCTTCTCAGAAAAGTACCGACACTAACCCTCGTTGTGTACCCTGGCTTCTTCAGGGCCCTGCTGTATGGTGGGATGAAAGAGTCCCAACCCCAGGCGGAGGTGTGTTTGGAAGAGACACGGGCTGAAGCCTTCTCCATGCTGCTAAACTACTTGTACACGGGCCGGGCCAGCCTGAGCTCTGCCCGAGAAGAGGTGCTGCTGGATTTTCTTGGATTGGCTCACCGCTACGGCCTCCAGCCTCTGGAGGACTCCACCTCAGAGTTCCTCCGCACCATCCTGCACACCAACAACGTCTGCCTGGTTTTTGATGTCGCGAGCCTCTACTCACTGAGCACGCTCAGTGCAGCCTGCTGCGCCTACATGGACAGACACGCGCCAGAAGTGTTGAACTCTGATGGTTTTCTCACTATATCCAAGGTAAGAGTCGGGATGACGGACTTTTATAGGACATCGTATATAAGTTAAGAGTCTAATAGCTAATTCTTGAATTCTAGATTAGCCTTTATTTTACTCATTCTTGATTATATTTGGTATTAACCTGAAATGTAGGGGACTTCTAATGCCTGTTATGTACCTTGTAAAGGCCCCGAGCTTTGGTTAAACAGTGGGAACGTTCATCTGTAAAACATAGTAAATCATTGCACAGTGATTGATGTGCTGTTTCATTTAAATGAGACACTATGACCAAAAGTACCTGTGACTTTTAGTGCATGGAAAAGGGCTGCAGACTAAACTTTTCCTCGAGTAGCTCTGATGCTCTTCATTGATAATTTATGGAGCAAATTTAGGAGCACCTCCTAAATTAACTTGTGTTTTTTTCCATCTTAAATTTATTTCTGAAGACGCCTTCGTTAAAAAAAAACAGTTCTTATGCCAAACTTCCTTTTAAGTTTAAATGGAAAAATCTCACAGAATAAACTGTACTTTAGTTTATTATTTCTGTAAATTGTCAATTAATTGCAAAACATTTTTCTCTGATGCATTTTAACGTGTGGCATTAGCTACGTGTGGATTTAACTGGGTGACACATCAGTACAGCTGAGCATGAACTGTGTAATTCCCTGCAGCTCTGTTTCTGTGAACAGAGAGGCCTAAATCTGACCCATGGCAGATGTTCATTCACACTGAGATGGAATGTACTGAACTGTGTTCTCGCTCCGTTGCCTTTTGCAGACAGTAGGCAGTATATTTATTTATTAACTTCAGCAGTTCCATCAATGTCACATGTTTAAACTTTCAGGATGAGCCGGCAAGCTTGATTCCTCTTCATGTGGTGGTTGCCTGTTCAGAAAACAGTGCATGAAATACGCATTACATTTCCCTTCTGAGCCGTGTAAGATATTTATGCTTGATGGATACATGCTAACATACAGATAAAGACCTAGTTAAAAGTTTGGTAGCACAGTCTTAGAACATTGTTGAAAATGTGTCACAGTCTTGTTGGAATAAAACATTAGAAGTGAAAAATGTCCTGCTTTTTAAGCCCCAATCTGAAGGCTGCAGGACTGTTTTTCGGGGGGAAATATTTCCCCACTGAGTCGAGGCTCTCGTCCTATATGCACTAATAGGTTTCTTGAGGTTTTAAACGTTACATAATCGCCGGCTGGAGTTTAGTCTGACTTGTTAGGGGTGGATGAATTGTGTAGAAAAAGATTAGATTAAGCAAAGTCAGTTAAATAGTTTAAGTGGTTAATCTATACTCCGCATTTCTGCCATTTAAGGACATTTCATGGGTACTTGGTCCGCTTGTATCCTCGTCCTATGTGACATAAATTATGACATCTGTACCAGTCTGCGAGTCCCTCTCCTGCTGACTCCCTGCATCCCAAAAATGTGGAGTCGTGCAGACTACACATGCATTTGGATCCATGTCACATTCAGGAATAAACAAAGGAGACGAGGAGCCTGGTTGTTTAACTGCAAGGACTGTAGAACGACCACATGCATGGGAAGCTTTAGTACGGCAAACCCAAAATGTTACATGATGCAGTTTGGTAGCGGATGCAGCTAACTTTAGCAGCTCACAGTGGCTTGTTTTTCTACTGTACATGAACTAATGAAATACGTGTGTGTGTGTGTGTGTGTGTGTGTGTGTGTGTGTGTGTGTGTGTGTGTGTGTGTGTGTGTGTGTGCCCACAGACTGCTCTGCTAACGGTGGTCAGACGCGACTCTTTTGCTGCCAGTGAGAAGGAGATCTTCCAGGCGTTGTGCCGCTGGTGCCGGCAGCACGAGGACGGAGCCGACACCCAGGAGGTGATGCTGGCGGTGCGGCTGCCGCTCATGACTCTGACGGAGATGCTGAACGTGGTGAGACCGTCTGGTCTTCTGAGCCCAGACGACCTGCTGGACGCCATTAAGACCCGCTCAGAGAGCCGCAACATGGACCTGAACTACCGGGGGATGCTCAGTGAGTTCTCTTTGTGTCTTACTTTACTGCCGTTATCAAACACGGGAGCTCAAAGATATGATACATTTTAAAGGGATAGTTCACCTCTTTTGACATGAAGCTGTATGACATCCCATACTAGAAATGTCATTTATTGAATTTGACTTACCCCCTGCTGCGTCCTGTGAGCCGAGTTTCAGCCTCGTTTTGGCGTCGATGAAGGTAGTCCGGCTAGTTGGCTGGGGTTTAAAAAATAAAGCATTTTGCTTCTCAAAACAATATGCGTTCAACAGAGTAATACATTTGCATCACAAAATCGTTCTCCAGGAAAAAGTCAGACCTCACATCGCTTGGCCCTATTTTCTCTCCCTTCGTATCACTGCCCGCTGTGTAGACTGAGCAGCAAACACCGTAACAGGCGCGGCTGTCGGCAGCAGTTTTGCAGTGTATCTGTTGTTTAACACATTCATGAGAGCTGTATCTTTCGTGGATTTTTAGTCCCGGAGGAGAACATCGCCACCATGAAATATGGCGCTCAGGTGGTAAAAGGAGAGCTGAAGTCGGCGCTGCTGGACGGAGACACGCAGAACTACGACCTGGACCACGGCTTCTCCAGACATCCCATCGAAGAGGACGGCAGGGCCGGCATCGAGGTCAAACTGGGCCAACCGTCCATCATCAACCACATCCGCCTGCTGCTCTGGGACAGAGACAGCCGGTAACACTCGTTCGTCTCATCCTGACCAACGAGTCTCAGCAGACTTGGTAGAAAAGAATCTCTTTGCTGCAGATTTCCTTCTGATATTGAACTTTTTGGCTTTTTGGTTATCTCAGGTCCTACTCCTACTACATCGAGGTATCCATGGATGAGCTGGACTGGGTCCGTGTCATTGACCACTCAAAGTTTCTCTGCCGCTCGTGGCAAAATCTTTACTTCACTCCACGTGTTTGCAGGTAAGCAAAACCAAACCGTATATATCTCCCAGCTCAGTTAGACTCAGTTTTATGCCTCGTGGTCGACCGGTTGGGGGAAAAGTTGACCTTGTCTCAGGACAGGATGACTAATCCAAACAAATCTGAGTACAAAGGACTCGTGTGTGGAATAGATTTCTCCAACGTGGTTAACATCCAGCGTGCTTTGAGGTTGTGTCTCACCATCATTTATTCAGGATACGAGGAGTAACTAAAACAGAAAGTCAGCCTGAAAACTGATGCTTTAATCGACTGTAAAGTTAATAAAGATGGATCACAAGTTCATTTAAGTTTTATCTCATTTCTAATCCACTGATATTTGATCTAAGTGAATTATTTTGTGGGACCAGTATCTTTGTTTGAACGTACTGTCAGAGGCTGAAGGTTTTCTTTAAAGGAGGTCTTCCTCTGTGTAATGTCAGCAGAAAAAAGGGCCGCAGTTACGAGCGGCATGCAGCTTGTTATCAGCCATCAAGTATCCACGTTTTTTATGGACGTTGTTAACTGTAGTTAATATTTACAAGAATGACTGAAAACAGCAGGGGTACAGTGAGACTGTTCAGACTCATTAGAAAAGTCTTCCACTGTATTCAAATGTTGACGCTGCCTCACTTTGATGACAAAAAGTCTTGAATATGGCCTCATCTTTGTTTGTTTTACTGTGTAAAATCCTTTGCTCAATAGCGTCCTCCATATTTTTAGTAACTTAGCAACACCGTAAGCTTCTCTTGAGCCGTTACCAGCGCATGCATTACTTCAACGATGCTACACTGCCCTCTGCTGGATGACGGTCTCGTTGCATCCATTTATTCAGCCTATGATCCGTCTTATTCTTTTAATCCGAGCAGGTTTCTGATGTTTGGTATTTCCCCACATTCAGCCCGAGTGTTCAGGATGTGAAATACACACATGAATTATGTATGTATGTGTGTGTGCTTTAAGTAAATGGTTTCATGGTGTTACCTTTCAGTGTTATAAAGCCCTTTCTTCTTCATATGCTGTCTGTTTGTTTGATGTTTTTTAAATGATTGAATAAAATGTATATGTACTTTATTTATACAGCCCTTTACAGACAATCCCTACGGTGTACCAAAGTGCTTTACAGCAGGTAATAAATTAAGAGAAGAATAAGTAAGAATAAATAAAAACGATAAAAGAACAGTGAAAGCAATAAAATGCAACAAAATCGAATAAGATAAAAGTGCCATCATACTACTGGGTATTAAAGCCATCCTAAATAAGTAGGTTTTTAGCCCAGATCTGAAGAGGCCCAGGTCAGAAATAAGAGGCAGCTGGACGGGGGGCTTATTCCAGAGCCTGGGGGCAGCTTTGGGAAAAGGCTCGCTCACCCCAGGGTTTGTATTCTGACCTGGGCACTTCCAGCAGAAACTGATCTGTTGACCTCTGAGCTCTACCAGGACTGTTAAAAGCTCAGATAAATACGATGGGGCGAGGCCGTTAAGAGCTTTAAAAACCAACATTAAAAGTTTAAAATCAGTTCTATAAAGGACAGGAAGCCGATGGAGGGAGTTAAGAACAGGAGTGATGTGCACACGTCTGTTGGTGTTGGTTAAAAGACGGGCAGCAGCGTTCTGCACCAGCTGAAGGCGGCTGAGAGAAGACCGGGAGACGCCGACATAAAGAGCATTAAAACAGTCTGACCTTGAACTTATTAGGGCATGGATGGCTTTCTCAAGGTCATGACCACTTAAAAACATTTTAACTTTGGTCAGGAGACGCAACTGGAAAAAACTAGTCCTGACGACATTGTTCATTTGTTTTTCCGACCTCAGTTCAAAGGTCAAAGGTCACTCCCAGATTTCTGACAGTTGAACTAAGCTTTGAAGACCCCTAAAGCTTTGACTCTCGTATATCAACATGGTGTAACTGGGCTTTGAGCGGCGGTCACGTTTCTGTGAGGTATTTCTTATACCTTCATGTCAACTTTTTTTTTTGGTTTCTCAGGTATGTTCGAATTGTGGGAACTCACAATACGGTCAACAAGGTCTTCCACCTCGTGGCCTTTGAATGCATGTTCACCCACCACTCATTTACCCTGGAGAATGGCCTTGTGGGTAAGTTGAAATGTGTGTAGTTTGTGTTTCAGTCACACTGAAAGTACTTCTCTCATGTTGCATTCATTGTTTGTGTCCCACATCTTTGATATTATTTGGTGCCGTGGTTTAGGACTGTAAATAAACTTCTCAAGCTCAAACGGTCCCTTTATCCCGCCCCTACCGTCCACAGTGCCCAGTGAGAATGTAGCAACTATTGTGTCCTGTGCCAGTGTCATCGAGGGTGTGAGTCGCAGCAGAAATGCTTTGCTCAATGGTGACACGCGTAATTACGACTGGGACTCTGGATACACTTGTCATCAGCTGGGCTCTGGAGCCATCGTCATCCAGCTCGCACAGCCCTACTCCATCGGATCCTTAAGGTCGGCACAGCGTCGCTGTAAATCAAACCTTCACCAACAAGATTACCCTTCGAAACAACAGTGTTTGTGACGCTTCCCTTCCTCTGTGTGTCCAGGCTGCTGCTCTGGGACTGTGATGAGCGCTCCTACAGTTATTACATTGAAGTCTCCACCAACCAGCAGCAGTGGACGAAGGTGGTGGACCGCACCAGGGTGTCGTGTCGGTGAGGAGCGCATTTATTCCCATTATTCCAGTTTCTCCCACAGCTTTAGGATGCCTTTTAAGAGCATGTTAAACAGTAATGAAACTGGGTCCAAACAGACTCTCATTACACATAAAATATATATTAAATCAAAGAGTTTGTCAGACCTGCACCTTTACGTTTTTCTTTTTAAAGGATTCATATGAACTGATTAAATAAGCTTGCAAACATCTCTAAATTGCAGCCTTCTGCAGGTGAAATCTGTTTACTCTTAACTGGGTTTACATTTGGATGCTGAAATAGCAGCTGCTTTTCTTTGCTTGGTGTGAATCTAGTCAACAAAACTTGGAAATCAGTTTTCACAGTCAGATCAGACCACCAAGTTGCTGCCTTCAACTGCTGGCTGCAGTGCCCAGGATGCTTTGGCGCCCCCTGTAGGTGGGAGGTCCGCACGGGGCCAAGCCTGGTTTTAGAGTTATTTAGGGTCCTTGTCGTTGGCTGAAATTAGCTTCCTCCTAAAGATGTTTAAGATCCCTTTTAAGAGACGGTCTTTTGGTGTTGGCTCTGAGTTGAACCACTATGCTGAGGTGCCTTTGGTATATTTGCCCAGGTGGGAGAAATCGATGGGATCAGAATGGATCGAAATGTTTCATGATTTGGTTTTAATCCGTTTCTCTTACAGATCGTGGCAAACGTTGAAGTTCGATAAGCAGCCTGCTTCCTTTATCCGTATTGTTGGGACTCACAACACTGCTAATGAGGTAAAAACCAAGCTTACTCTCACCATCTATTAAAAAAATATCACTTTTTAACTTATCTGTTTCAACATCGAGCTCGATTATTATCTGAGTAATCCTGGTAGTTGTTGCCGTCATGCGTAGCCAGAGGTGGGTAGAGCAGCCAAAAAATGTACTCAAGTAAAAGTACTGTTACTTCAGAATAATATGACTCAAGTAAAAGTAAAAAGTAGTCAAATAATTACTTGAGTAAGAGTTAAAAAGTGTTTAGTGAAAAAACTACTCAAGTACTGAGTAAATGTTGAGTAACGTCTGATTTATTTGTTAACACAAGCATTCAATCAGACAGACAAAAATACTAAACAATCATCTTTAGGCAAATTAGAGTTCATCCAATTGATCAAATAAATTTTAATTAATTACAAAATAGCTTAAATTAAAATAATCCAGGTAAATTCAAGTACTTCAATTAAAAAATAAGAGACTTAGGAAATGTTTAAAACATGTAACCCATATGTAACCTAAAAAACAAACACCTATCCATGGGGGAAAAAACGAGTTTAGGAAACTTACCGCTACATGTTTCCTCAAGTTAGATGTTGAGTCTGTGGCTGTGTTCAAAACCGCATACTACATACTACATACTCATCGATCAGACAGTATGCAGAGCGTTTACCCACAATGCATTTCGCTCCTGCCCGAGCAGAAATCAGCCGGCCTGAAGCTGATTTCACTTAAGCTCTAAGCTCTGTAAACTTTAGCAACATTTGAAACATTTTCAGGCGAAAGTAGTCGTTTAGATCCCCAACGTGTTGAAAATCTGACAAAATACCGGCTATTTACAATTTTGTTCCCACGAATTCGGCGCTCCTAAAGCTAGCCGCAGTGAGCAACGCACTTCCGGTTATTTTCACAAAATAAAATACCCGTTGCCTTTTATCATAGGGAAAGCCATTACGATACAATTGGTGCTTTTATTTTGAAAACAGGAAGTGAACCTACCCTCGGTGTAGCCAGAGAGTCTCTATTATGAGGAGAGGGAAAACTGGCGGCTATTTCTGGGTGGTACTGCATTCTAGGGGGCGCCAACGAAGCAGTGCAGAGCACGCCGAACTCTATGGTGGTACTATGAAATCCACCTTAGATCCAGCCATTGCTTTGGATATAATTTTTTATATTTTTTCATTTTAATTTTCCTAAAGGCAGGATAAATTATCCTTTCAAACGGCACTTGGTTTGATTTTTTAGACTCACTAGATTTGTTTAAAATACACATTTATTGTCAGTATTGCATCCCGAGTGACGTCACGCATGTGGCATCACTTTACGGCATGGTCAGTCCTAGCGCTGAGCTAGCAAAGAGGGGTTAGCTCAAATAGTTACAGATTTCAGCACAGCCCTTTTACATACTCTCTGACTAGCCTCTGGTTTAGCTTTGGTTGTTGTTAGCGGCACCAGGTTAGCACTCTGGCACAGTGGACGAGTGCCGTAAAGCAGCCGGTCGTAATCAGCCGTGCGTTCTTCAGATTCCGTTAGCTAGATGCTAGCGGATACTGACTCGCAAATGCCAGACCTGTAAGAAAACAGAAAGCTATAACTCCCAGGTTATTGTACTTTCGATATAAATCCACATCCCTCTGTCAGAAATCACAGTATTATTTTCAGGTTTCAGCCGCTAGCGGGGACATTTTTTAAGTTGTTAGCGCCAGCCCTATGGAAAATGGTCATTCTGCACTCGCTCGCCAGCGCCCCCAGAGAAAATCAACTGAACTGCAGCCAAATTTTTTATAATGGGGCGAATAGGAAGTGGAACGGCTGTCTGTAAAAGGGCTGTGGTGTAGCCACAGATTCTATAATAGTACAGATACGCCACTCACGGTGCATTTCCGGTTTCCAACGAGGCGATTTTGGTTGCAGTTCCACCCTTTTTCCACGTGGGGCGCTCAATTTTGGAGACCAGAATGAATGGAGTCCTATGGAGCTATACGCCCTAGCGTGCCCTTATCTCAAGATATAATTTTTTCTCTAGTAATTCGAATGTTGTTTTCGAAAGAGGATGTTTAGAAAATACCCATGGCTGAGTTTTAGATTTTTAGAGCCACTCATTTGCTTAAAAAAAGGATTTGAAGTGTATATGACGTCATACATAGCTTACGACCGGAGATGCCGCTTTACGGCAACAATCCTGCTTGTTGTTGGTCTCAAAGGCAGCAGCGTTTTCAAGGAAGAGCTGTAGTAAGAGAGAATGTGTGGTAACATCACAGATTCTTAGGCTGTGGTAACATAAGCGGAAAAAGTCCATCTTAATTCTGTTGTCGCTTGGTATGGAGCCAGCCGTCAAGCGGTGCCTCTGGTCGTAATTCTGGTCGAGCGCTGTCATTAGCACAATGCTAGCGCGTGGTGGACAACAAGAAGCCAACCTGTAAGAAATCAAAGGGATATATGTACTCGTCCAGTAGATTTTTGACTTGAAACCCATGTTGAGCTCTCAGAAACTACATTCAAATCTGAGCGCTCTTGAGGAGACTTAGGTGAAACTGACCATTTGTAGCATCTAGCTCCATTGGGCCCCATTCATTCTGGTCTCCACCGACGCCCCCAGTGGAATTCTGGTGGAACTGCAGCCAAAAAGCCGGTACAATGGGGCTTAATAGAGAGTGGCAAGGCTGTTAGATATAATGGCTGTGGTGTAGCTAGCTTGAAACTGCCGTTTTGACAGGAAATGACGATCGGCGATGTCACGTTACGTTGCATCTTGGGTAGTTTGAGTATGAGTTGTAACCTCATGATGCATACCCAACATTTCAGAGAATCTAGTATGCATCCGGGAACTTAAAAAAAGTTAAAGTTAGTATGAGAAGTAGGTGGTTTCGAACACAGTCTCTCTCTGTCAGAATAAAACATTAAAATGAGGCGTATGCGGGGGGATAAAAATAATGAGGCGTAGAATACCAAAGAGGTAAGAAGAAAAGTAACCAGCTCATTGTAGCCTAATGTAGCGGAGTAAGAGGACAGTTTCTGCTGCACACATCTACTCAAGTAAAAGTAAAAAGTATAGAGATTTAAAACTACTCATAGAAGTATAATTTTATTTTATTTTTTTCAAAAACATACTCAAGTACTCGAGCCTCACCTGACTTTGAATCCACTCTGATCTCTCTGCAGGTGTTCCACTGTGTTCACTTCGAGTGTCCGGCCCAGCTGGACATAGAGGTCACTGAAAGTAGTCCGGGTTTGGATTCGTCTGATTCTGGGGCTGCCCCCCTGCAGCAGCGCCCCCAACGACCATCACGCACGCACAGCCTGCAGCCGACCCAGCCCTTCTCGTCGTCATCATCGTCTTCCTCTCCGTCCCACCACTAAGAGCAGGGCCCTCGCCCCTTTGTCGGAGGGTCGAGAGGAAAACGAGACCTCAGAATGCCATTTTTGCACAGCTTTCCTCATCCAGACTGCACTGCTACGACGCGGCTAAGGCGATTGTTTTGTTCTTCTTGTCCATGGTCCCTCTGTCACACGTGCAGCAGTAGACACTGGCGTACCTTTAGCAGCAGCATTTATGGCTCCCATCGTTCCAGTTTAGAGATTGAAAAGTAGTTTCTACATCTGCTGGCTTGTACATTTTTATGAAGGTACTTTATAGCTACTAAGACTCAAGTTTTGTCCTTTTAAAAAAAAAAATAAAATAAAATAATGAAGGTTTAATCTTTGTCTCCAAAGATGAGGCACACACTGACATTTTGTGATACTGTTTTACTAAAGAGCAGTGAGACCAGGGTGTGGTTTGGGGCAGCTATTTGAATTTAAAGCGTTCATAGTAATAATTTTAAATAAGAAATAGGGACTTTATCCTTATCGAGAAGCTATTTTTTTAAGAAACTGTCTTACGAAGACTCTACTCACTTTTCATACCATCAAGCTAACGGAGTAGCGGTCATTTTTTTCAAAGTTTAGAATCTCAGTCAAAAGTTTGCCAAAGCTGTAGAGCTGATGCGTCCTGCGGCTTTTTGTATGCAAAGAGCACTTAATCCAATTATATATATTAAGTAATAGCTGTTGAGTATTTGAATAACGGGCTTTCACACCCAAAACCAAAACGTGTGATGACGATGACTTTTTGATAGTTAATACCTCAACGAAAACCTTACTAAAGATAACTGACATGGAACAAAGTGTCTTAATTGAGTATTTTAAAGCAGTTTGAATAGCTTAGCACAGATAATTGGGGAAATTAATCAGCTTGTTGAAAAGTGGGGCTTTGAGGCTCAGACCAAGTTATGTATGCACTAGGACTGCCGAAGCTGGAGTTTATATACGGTAGAGAGATGAGCAGCTGCCATCGGCACTTTATTTTAGTACGCAGAAATAAAGGTTGCAGCTTGGGTCTTCTGACTGAAGTACAGTACTGGTGTGCTGGATTTGGTTTGTTGCTGTTTTGTATGTTTAGCTAATTTAAACTCTTCGTGGCTCCTGGATGTTTTAGGCTCGATTAGTCTTTTGTGTGCTGTGATTTTTTTATTTTATTTTTTTTTTGTTTTGTTCTGTTTGTTTCTGTGTCCAGATGTTGCACTTTTGAGTTGTTTTAAAAACACCTTATTGGAATCCTTTGGTTTGATGTTACATAACCTTGAACATGCATAACTAGCCTTGGTGATGTTTGTTTCTTTAGGCATACCATCCACATTATAGATGATTACCTGTTAGCTGGATAAAGTCTTCCTTAATTATTATATAAAAATAGGGCTTTGTTCAGGATGTTGTATTGTAGAGAGGGCATATCTCATAGAACTATGTATGAGCATAGTTTGACTTAATATATATTGTTTTCAACCATTGATGTGTGATTGTGGTTCACTTGTTCAACATATTGCCTCTCAAATGTGTTATTTTTGAAAAAAAGACTGACATTGTTTGATATTCACTTATCTGCTTGCCTGAATCGCTGCTGTAAACCAAGTGAAGGTCTTTAATACAAGCAATAGTGACCTCTTTTCTTTTCTGTTGCAGAACAAACATTGCTAAGTGATCAGTTATTATGTATTCATTATACTCCAGGCACTAGTGCCCTGTTAGCTCAATGAGCATTGTTGATGCTACCCGATGAGCAGCTGTAATTAAACTTTTGAAAAAAATGTGGAACTTTTGAAACTCAAATCGGATATTTGTCTAATTTCTGGCACTCGGAAGAGATTCTCAAGTGTTGCAGGCCGCTTCATGGGTTCATTATGGGGTGTTTGTTGTTAACTGAGGGATTCCCAGTTAAAACACAATGTAAAAGGTTCAATTTAAAATGCATTACTCTGGCTGGAGACTCTCAGTAAGGTACATAAAGTATTTCTACTTTAAGTGTTCAACATCACATTATACATGTGCTTTAATCAATATTTTTAAAACAAGCAGTGCACTGGAAAAAATCAAAGTCTTACCAAGTATATTTGTCTCATTACTAGTTAAAATATCTCATTACACTTAATATAAGACACAACTGCCTAACAAGCACCATTTCAGCCAGATATAGGGACTTGTTTGAAGACAATACATCTGGAATATCTTGTTAAATGAAAAAATCTTGAAAACAAATTGTTTTGAGTCACATATCATATGAAACAAGCTTTTTTTTTCATTTGAAGATGTTTTTAAGCTAATTTCAAGATCACTTTTATCTCAAAAGTCCTAAATATCACATTTTATTTCAAGAAATCTTGACAAGCCGATTTTCACTAGTTCCATTGGCAGATTATTTTGCTTATTTCAAGCAAAAACGTCTTATATTTGTTGTTTTTTTTACTTATTTTTGGAGGGGCATTTTTTCCAGTGTGGCGTTGATGCCAGTATTTGATATTAGATTTCAGATAAGATGCTGCTCCTCTCTGCTTATTAGTGTTCATCTAGCTCACTGTCTTGGTTTACTGACTGTATTGACCTCCAGATCTGCATCGTTTTTTGTATTTCTTTCATCAGGATCGTGTGGAAACCACATAGAGTACTGTGGAGAAGTTTTAAGACCCTATACTACATATTGTATGTATTTATAGGAATAGGTGTAAACATAAATGCAGGTACAGACGACAAGGCAAAAACGATGTTCAGTTCTAAGCAGCTTTAAAGTGAATATCTGCTCTGAGCTCCTTTATCCTCCAGCACAGCCTGAACCCTCTCAGACGAGCTTTCTGTCCTTTCTTTAAGGAGTCTTCAGGAATAGTTCTCCAGGCTTCTTGAAGGATCATCCCAAAGCTCTTCTTTGGATGTGGGCTGCCTTTTGTTGCGTTCTCTGCCAACATGATCCCACACTGTTTCAGTAATGTTGAGCTCCGGGCTCTGGGGAGGATTCATCCCTCCATCAGACCTGCTGCCACTGATTTTCAGCCCACTTCTTGTGTCCTTTGGCACAGCTCAGCCTTTTCTCCCTGTTTCCCTTCCTTAAGAACGGCTTCCTGACAGCCACCCTTCCATGAAGCCCATTTCTGATGAGGCTTGGGCCAACAGCAGATGGATCAGCTGAAGGTCCAGATGCATCTCTCAGCTCCTGTGTCAGGTCTTTGCTGGATGTTTTCCTCTTTCTTAAGGACATCACTTTCAGATCCTGTTCATCTGCTGGAGATAGTTCTTTAGGCCTGACACTTCTTCTTCTGTCCTCCACTTGTCCAGTTTCCTCAAATGTTTTAAGGACACACTGCACACCATGCTGAGATATGCCAAGTTTTCAGCTAACAGCTCTTTGGGAATCACCTTGTTGCTGCAGAAATCCTGTTTTCTGTCTGTCACACTGTGTTATCTTTGCTGTTTTCACTAAAGTAATGCAAACAGTTTATAACTGGTTCTCTGGCCTTTTTTATACTCAAATGATTCTAAGGTCAGTGGTGAGAGATTTACAAGAAAAGCACATTCCTCTGAAGGTGAGGTACAAGGACTGAATTAAAAATGAGTGAAAAAGCAGAAAATGTTCAAAGAAAAACTTTGAAAGACCTTCAGAAAGCTGGAGAACTATTGCTGAAAACCATTTCAAAGGATTGCAAAAAAATCTCTGTTTTTTTAGGAAGTAAAATGCAACGACATGAAGGCCGGATCAAGAATGTAATTTTATTTTTACCATTTCTATCAACTTATTTTAATTGGTAACTAAACAAAAAACAGATGGAAAATCTCAGGTTCTGTTATTTTATTTCTTCTTTGGTATTTTTTGTTTTTTTAAAGATGCAGCTAAAGAAATGGAAACATATTAAGTATCTTTGTAACAAGCTGTTAATAACAAAGCTCCTTGCTAAGCTGTCTGTTATGAGTTGGATACCTTTTTATGCTTATATGAGTCATTAGTCAGCATCAAGGGGCCTAACAAAGACAAATCCTATCCCTCTAAAAAGTATCAGGTGCAAAGACTAGACTGAAAATTGGTGAAAAAGCAGCTAAAAACTTTGAAATAGTTTTAGAAAGCCTGGAGAAAATATTACTTCAGCCCACTTTAGAAGATCACAGTAACGTCTGGCTGCTTGGAAGCAAAATATATCAGCTTTCTATTCAAACTGATAGAGAATGGCATGCAGTCCCAATCAAGTTGTCTGTCTTTTGTTGATGAAAGGCTTCTCTCTTGGTTTGTCTCCACTGTAATCAGTTAAACAGATTACACTGAATCCAATCATCAAAGTCGGGCTAAAACTCCCACATTCTCGCTTTATACCTTCATAAATAAATCCAACAAAATGAAAAAATGCTTCTCTCTGTGTGTACATGTAAATGTTTGCTATCGTGTCAGTTTGTTGCACTGTTCGGACTTTTCTTTCGTTGGGCAATATTGACATTTCTGGTTTGATGGACGCGTTTCCGGCTCAGCCTACTTCATACCAGCAACGTGTGAATAGGGGTGGTGCTGAAACTGTTGAAAGGGGGAAGGCCTTAATTTATTTATTTTTTCTTTTTTATCGCACCCTCCCACGTATTTAACGTCGCCCTAATAGTGTTTTATCTGTATTAACAGACAGCCGGTGGTCATTTTAAGGGTTTTACTGCTCAGTAAAACGCTGGGACGCCCCCCTCTTTCCGTTCGTCGTTCGTAACGTCCGAGCGTCCAGCTGATTGCTTTGACTACCGTTCAATTTTTTCCTGTTTCCTGACATTTTATTTCACTGAAACGGAGGGTTTCTGGCCCAAACGGATCGACTTCGCCACCCTTCTTCGCCAGCTTGAGGACTCCGAAGGGAAAAAAAGGACATTGTAGGCGTTTTGTAACTTGAACGTTGGATCGTTTTCCCCATTGAAGGAGCAGGCCCCGGACTCATCCCCCAGCCTCGCGTTTCCATATCGGCTTTTTTTTTTTTTTTTTTTTTTGTGTTGGAAGTCATGGGAGACACAAGTGAACGAAGCAAATCTTCGACTCTACCCCCCAGGTGTCCCTGTGGATTTTGGGGGTAAGTGTTAAACCCCGATATAAACTAGTTTAAACCTGATTATGTTCAACTGAAATCCGGACGAAATGTACTCAGCGGGTTCAAACCCATTGTTGTTGTTCTATCGTGTAGGCCGACGGGTGGGGGGTTGGGAATTTAACTATTAAATAAACCTTCTTTCTTGGAAATGTAGCTAAATTTCCTCGAATTGTTTGAATTATAAACCCAAACGAAGCCCCCCACAGGACGTGGCTTTTATTTTTAGACACGCTACATCGTGTTTTAAGGCAATTTGTGAACCCAGGAGATGACGTACCCGAGAGAGAAAATGATTTATTGCTAAGCAGGTTCCTTTTTAAACGTGCTCCAGATTCCTATCGAAAATAAAGCAAATGTAGAACACCGGCTCGTACTTTTGTTTTATTCCTCTGAATGATAGGTGGGTAAAAAGCTGTTTTAACTTATTTCTACGCCCCTTTACATTCGGGCTTGTCAAAGTGGTGGATGTGTGTTGCATACCGGATGTGATTCACTGATCTCTTCTATATTACCCCATCGGGGAAAAAAAAAAAAAAAAACATGCCACATTTGTGTAAGATTTGACAAATACACATAACTAATCGCTTGTTCTGCAAATTACATCATTGCGGGAGACGATGACATGTAATATTTCAGCATTCTGCCTCTCAGAAACACCACAACTCCCTCTTGGTAATGATGGTTTTAGGGTGGAAACCTGCAGGAAGATAACACCGCTGTTATTATCAGGACAACCTTGTCATGTGACTTGCCATTTGATAACCAAAGCAAGCCTCCTTCTGCTTTAGCCCCCAATTGCCCTCTTTTTGTGGTGTCCAGTTGGACACCAGGGTCCACCTGTCAATGTCAGGTGACATGAATGGTGGCGTGTTAATGGCTCAGCATGCCTGCCCTCAGAATAACACCTGCCCTCAGAATAACACCTGCCTGGGGCGGCTTGCTGCCCCTGACACATGTCACTGAAAGTCAAGGCCTCTCGGAAACCTCTTCAGAGAAGTTTAACTCGTTATTGTGCAGTACAGCTTCCCAAAACTGTCTAACTTGGTTTAAACAAATCTTTGTGACTGAAATATTAAGGCTGTTTTAAAGGGATATTCCAGTTGTATATTTGTGTGGAAGGGAATCAGTTTTATTTATTCATTTATTTATTTTGATCAAAGTTTGTCCAGCTGTTTGTTTCGTAATGGAGCAAAACTAACAGTTCACCTGATGACAAATCGGCGTCATGTGAAGTGATGAGCTGGATGTTTCTTCTGCTGTTTTTCCCCTTATCCCATGTGGTTGTTCTTGTTTTGGGCTTCTGCTTTTTCTCTGTACCAGCGTCTTCTGTTTGGCACCGGCAGAGCTTCTGAGCCAGTTTGAGTCTGAATTACACAATAATGAATTTTTTAAATTCTAGTGTCATGCAAACAAGCCTCTTAAATGGCAGTCGGGGCACTCTCTCTGTTTGGATTATCAGAAGGTTCTCTTTAGCTCTCAGATTTGAAACTGAGCGCTCCGACTGCTGTTTAAAGCAGGTAAGACATCGACTGCCCATAAGCACCACACACAGCCACACTCTCTTTAAGCTCAGCTTTGACAGCGTCATTTATTTTTACTGTTCATTCTCTACTTTTGACTTGTGATGGAACAGCTGTTGCATGTTTCTTGTGAGATTTTTCCTGATTTGTCCTGTAATATTGAGATGTTTCTGTCAAACAGAGACTAAAACGGGTAATTTTAGCTCACTTGTTTCTGTTAATGTCTTTTCAGGTCCATTTTAAAGTTGCTCACAGGGAAATGTTGATGGAAAAGGCTAAAAGCTTGCCTGTGCACTTGTAGTGCATTAGGACAGGAGGACTGACTTTAAGAGTAAACTTGGACTAAATATGCTTGGAAATTTCTGGTCAGTGACCTCTGCTCTGTTTATTATCGCTTCTAAAAGGGAATTTTTGAATTTTCTTATGTTTTTATGAAAATCTATCTTCCATTGCAAGCATCCTTGGTGACATATCCTCTGAAATATTTATGGATGACTCACAAATACAGTGACTTGAACAGGTGACAAACATTCGCTCCCTTCCTGAAGCCTAAAAGCGTCTGTGTACCAACAGCTCCTGTTTGAAGAATGATTGGAAAACCCTACCAACTTCCAGCTGGTGGACTATTGAGAGGACTTACAGCTGACAGGAATGGTTCAGTCTGACATATTGTAGTTGTAGAGGGGCCCAGAAGTTGAGCGAAAGATGGGCCTGAAGCAAATGCCCCACCGTCCACAGAGAAAACCCGGAGACACGCGGTGGATTTACAGTTTCGGTCGGTTTAAATATTTCTCCCAGTTTGAAACTTTAATGACTAAAAATGGCGTTAAAATGATGAGACGAACCAATCTTTTTCATTGGGGGGGGGACACGCATGAAGCTGTGTGAGGAGGTTTTATTTCTGTTAATCACAAAGCTGGTAGCTTAATCTGTTTTTCTTCAGCTGTCTGAGTGGGCTGTGCTACTATGCACTGATGAAACTGGTGACAGACAGAAGGATTGCATAGGACGGAGTTCTGACCTGTGAAACCCGAACCTTTAGACACCCATGCTTTGCCCTCTGTCAGCACATTTGGTTAAATCCTCACAGCACAACCGCTTCAGATGAGAATTTGTACCTATTGTGGACAAATCTTTGCATATTTAAAGGTGATGGTACGCAGGCATGCAGTCATGGTTCTGTACCATGGTTATCTTCTGGTTTAACTAACTACCAAAGGGCACGACTGGCATCGGGTGGACAATCCTGAGCACTGATCACAGTCGCTGTAGTCAAAGCAAGAAAGAATTCAGACGTTGTGAATGTGTAAAATAATATTCTGACCAGTCATTGAGGCACAAATAGATCTGTTGATTTATGGTGTGCACTCTATGAGATGCATTTTATAATTTTAGATGAAGTTGCCACAGATGTATCGTGCTGTGGCGGGTCAGGAAGTTTGTGTCTTATGTCTGAGACAAAACTGTTGTTTCTTTCATGCTCTTTGCAGCAAATAAAGAAGAAACATGAAGACGATCTGGTCTGTGGGCTTGTTGTGAATGTGCAAGTTAATTTTCTGCTTTCCAGGCTTTAAATCGGTTTAAAAAAAAAAAAAAAAAGATTAGTTTGTGAGATGTGAACATCGATGAGCTGTTTGCTCACTCAGCAGTTTGAGGAAAACCGTAAGGAAGACTTTTATGGTCAGGATTTTTAGAAGGAGTTCTTAATCTTTAAAAGTCAACGGGAACATAAGCACGTTCCGTTGCTGAGACATCTCTCACTCCCCAGTGAAACGGTTAAGACGTTCTCTGACTCGGGGACATGCAAGACGCTGTCCACGTGCTGATCTCTTATCTTGAAACCTAAGCTTGCGGAGCAGAAAAACCCCGGTTGAACCTGATGTTACCTCGCTGAGACGTGTCCTCGCTGCTGAACCTGAGCCCACAGCCAGATATGACGCGATAACGAGCTTTTTACCTGCGGAAAGATGTTATATGTAATATAACGGATAGATTGCTTTTGCTTGACGGATGACGTTTTTTGTCTCTAACTGCATGAAACTGGTTGTGATGAAATCAGTGGCAGCAAGCCCGAAATCAGAGAGTTGGAATTCTGTTTTTCATGGACGTTGTTGTGATGATCAGAGCTTCTTGATGTTAGGAGTGCTTAGTAACACTTACATTTCTCCTATTTTCTCAGGTCCAGTAAAACCAGGAACCTATGCTCCAAATGTTTTGCTGGTAAGTCGTTTTGTTTTCCTCAATACTTGGTTTCTAAAATGGAAAAAGGACTTCATTTTGAGGAACTTGATGACTCTCATCTCTTTAAAAAAGAAGTAATAAAATGGATGACACAGTGTCACTGTATTCCCTGAGTCTGAATCTTTAATGATATATTTTTGATGGTGGCAAACTCTCCCTGGATCACACGGCAGACTCGTCTTTAGCTCCCTTTAGCCCAGCTGATACTGTCATTGGGAAACTAACTGTTTGCTTTGGCAGGTTGCCAGTTGTCCCTGTTCTTGAATGCTCATATTTTCTTGAAAGAGAATGCCGTGACTTTCAGGTCCCTCGTTATTAAGACCCGCCAACTGAAAAGCAAGCCGATTTCTCTTGTATGCATTTAAAATTTCAGCAAATCTGTACATCACCGGTCTCCAGTGGTTCTGCACAGCTGTTGCTTAGCTACAAAGTCGAAGGATTTTACTACAGCGACTCAAATACATGCACGCACGGGTGCAATTCGGGTCCCCTGTGTCTGCGTCAGGTTTGCATGCAGCTGGTTGGGTCTCGCATCAGTGGGTGAAATGGTTGCACGTTTGTTTTTATTCTAAGTTGCTTCTTGGCATGCAGAATCATTCTCTCTGACAGCCAGCAGCAGGTTGAGGCAACGTTTTCCAGCTGATTTCACTTACGAATGCTAAAGATGCTAAGAAGTTAGTTTTGGAGTATAACAGTAATACAATGTGTCAAACCGTGGAGTAAACAGATGGAGGCTTGCGTAAAAACTCATGTGAAAGTGCGTTTAAAGGCCAGACTCGGCTGTGGATGCAGAAAATGCATTTATTTTTGTCTGTGTGGAAAGCTCTCAGATGTCCACAGGTTTGTTTTTCAGCTGTACGAAAGTGCATCTCCAAGAAAAAAAAACACCCAATTAAAGTCTGAAGTGTGAAGCGATGTAGAAGTTTTCCCAGCGACTCCTCCAGGCTGCTTCAGGTGGATGTGTTGAAGGTGCACTGCAGACCTGTCGGTGGCCATGGCAACCACTGAGTGCGGCAGACAGCGAGGACCTAAGGGCCCCGGCTCTGAGTCGAGCATCAGAGACAACAGTTGTGCTGAGAATAGACTCGATGCACAGGAGCACGGAGGCTGAGCAGAAGTGGGTTAGCCCACATGTGAACAATCTAGGCTGACCTCCCTCACCCTCGCTTCAGGGGAAAGTATGAAGACCATATCTGCACGGTTCCATAAATTCTGAGATAGAAAAGTCCAAAGTGCAGCCCAGTTGTCCAAGGTGATCTTGCCTTTCTCTCGCTATCTCATGCTCTAGTTGTTAAAGCCAGCACAAACATGTGCTAATGCAGTTTTGAGTAGTTTACAATCCAAAAAAAATCCTCTGGTTTTAAGCATGTTTAGAGGTATCTAATAGGATAGAGGGTTAGTGTTTATAATGCAGAATAAATGAAGGAATGGGCATGGAGTTGATGCAAACAGTGGTTACTTTTACTGATTAATCTATAGGTTTAAACTGTTGGGTCTTTTTAAAATAGAAAAAAAAACAGTAGGACATCTTAATATTGTCATTATAAACCTAATTTTCTAAATCCAATGATAATTATTACTGCAAGCTGGATCTAGAAATTCTTATAGAATTTTTCTCCAAACATGTCAATTCATTTTCTTTAAACTGACGGAAAAGAAAAGGTGTGTATGGTGTCGTGTATTTTGACTTTGGATGGTTTGATTTTGATCTGAATGCTCCTAATTTGAGGTTACATGAACCCTTCTTCTCACAGTGCTCACACCGTATCACTGCAAAGAAAGCATCCTTGGAAAGCTACTGCTGTCCTTTGGTCATCCTCATAATGCAAACGAGGGACATCCCAGTCTGATACTTTGATTTTCCTAAAGCCCACAGTTTCAGTCTACACACAGGAAGTGTGTTAAAGGTCTTTACTTATGATGTTCTTTTAAAAGAGGCACATTCAGACACTAGAGCATTTTTTAAAACAAAATAATAAACTAAATTTCCCTCCTCGACCTGTTGCCTCTGCAGCCCGACTTTGAATAAGTGGAAGATAATGGCTGGATGGATGGACAAGATAAAGATGTTTTAATTCTAGACATTCATTATTATATTTACTGTAACACTGGAGAAGCAAAACTGTGACATTTAAAACCTTAAGTGCATAATATATAACGCAGCGTGTTGTAGCTAGCATCATCTTCCTCACTGGAACACGTGACTGTAATATGTGCCGTGTGGGCCTTGAATTGCATAAATATAGCTACAGAGTTAAGACATGGCTACTGTGATTGCTGTGTGTGTTGATATGCTAATTATAAACATGCTAATTAACTTACATTGAGCTCCACTTTCGGGACTGACATGAAACGGATCAACATTGAAGTGTACTCAGTGACCCGGTCATTTAATAAAAAATAGGGCTGGGCAAGTTAACTCATTATTATCGTGTCAACGCATTAATTATTTAACGCTGATAAATATTTTTTGCGCATTAATGCAGGTTTTATTTTATTTTTTTATTTAAAAAAAAAAAGATATTTAATTTAAAAACGAAAACATTTTTAGGGCTTTTGTACATTTAATGGATAGGAAAGTTCAGAGAGACAGGAAGCAGAGGGCTGAGAGAGGGGGAACGACACGCAGCACAGGGCTGTCTGATGCAGGACTCAAACCGGGGATAGCTGCAGCGAGAACTATAGCCTCTGTACATGGGGCGCCTGTTGCTCACAGGCTTTTATTTTGTAAAAATCTGTTGCTGGAAAAGAAAGTAATCGGCGGATCCACCAAACATGGAGAAGGGTACGGAACTTTTACTCGGCCATTTTCATTTTAAAGTTCTTCCAGATGGCGGAGTCGACAGAACCAAAGTCATCTGTAAACACTGCCAAGTTGAATTGTCTTCTCAGCGTAGTAGTTCCAGTCTAAAATATCACTTAAAGGCAAAACACACAACTGATAGCAGCAAGTCATTCAAGGAAACAGACAGTGGAGCGAGGCTTCTACATAAAAACTACAGAAAGATGCTGATGTTAAAAGTGTGTTTGCACAGCAAATGTTATGGCACTTTCATTCATATGGCAGCACATTTAAAATAAAACTAAATGCTAAAAGCTATACACTACTTTTGGATTCATTTTTGGATTCTGCGTACAAATGCGATTAATCGTGATTAATCAGGGAAATCATGTGATTAATTAGATTAAAACTTTGAATCATTGTCCACCCCTAATAAAAAATTAATTAAGAAACTGATCGCTGAGGATATTCAGCGCTGTATCAGTGTGTGCTTGCATTCAGCAATGTTGCTAAGAATGCTACGTTCCACTGTGCCAGCTAGCTTGTCAGTGTCTTTTCATTGACATCATATGTAATTACTCCGCCCATGCAGGCTCGCCTTTGGTCTGATCACACCTTTACGAAACACTCGCCATCTTGGCTCTGTGACTCCTTCTCTTGCCATTTCAGAGGTGTATCAGTGGCTCATCATCCTTGGGCTCTACCCATCTGCCTAAGCAATTACGCAGAGGATACGATATTTTTTTTTTAAAAAGTTGCATTAGTCACACCGTTAACAGGCAGTGTGAAAAGGGCTTTTAACCAAATTCAGTAGTTACCTTTTCAGCAAGTTTAAGGTCTGCTAAACATGAACAAAGTACTGGACGGAGATGGCCATAAGGAACCCAGGGATGTTATTTTGGGAAACTGCACACAGGTTAAAAACAGCCAATGTTTAAACACTCTGCAGGCTTTAAGCTTCATAAATGAGAAGAAATAAGTCTTAAATAGGTGTTTTCGTCCAGATTTCAGTGTTTGCACGCCGTTTACGTCATCTCTCTTTCCTTTATTTCTTCCTTCTCTCTTTGAATCTGCGCTACCCCCCGGCCGTATTTACACCTTCTTCTCTACTCCCTTTCTTGCTGTCCTTTTCCACAGATGTCCAGAATAAGCCGCCAGAGGAGAACTGCACCTCCAAGCCAATCCAAAGCACTGGAAGTAGCCAATCATCTGTTTTCAGTAGCGAGACGAGCAGTAACAGTAGCCAATCCCTATCGTTGTCGTTGCCCTCTAACACTGAGCAGCCGCCAGTCGAAGAACCCTCGCCTATGTTTTCCAGCATGAGGGAAGGTAAGATCGATATGCCCGTGTTTACCCTCGCCATGGGCTTTGTTTATGGCATATGGGGTAAAAAAAACTAAAAAAAAAAACATCATAAGGGGTTGGTGAAACTTGGCATTACTTTTAAAGATTTGGCAAGATATTAAGAGCAAGTGTTGGTGACAGAATTGATACGTGAACCTTATTTGTCTGCCACATGTTGAAGAAAGACTGGCCTGTCTGTGCTTTTTCTCTTATATCCAGTGGGAAGGTACAGAGATATAGAGCATGGCTGACCTAGGATATAAAGCTCTGACCGGATTCAGTCACAAGCCGATGGGGCACTGACATGTTCAACCGCTCACACCAAGGAAGCACAGTTTAATGTGAAGTATATTGTATAGCTCAGGACGTCATTTCATGCAGTGATCCTCACGGCCGATGTAGATCTCAATGCTACATCGGCGGTGGCTCCTCATAGATAGCTGTAGTATGATGTGTTTATGGTTCGTACAGTGTGTCCAAGCACAAATGACCGTGTGCAGCCTTCTATCTTTAAAATGGTTCAGTGGTTGGATTACAGTTAAGATAAAGGGATCGGTCCGTGCATTTTTCTCCTGACGCACAGCAACAATAGTAACTTTCAAACGGACAAACAGCACCTCACAAATAAACTTTTTCTCTGTGAAATCATCCAGTTTTAAATCCGAATGGCCATTCTGTCTTTATTTTTTGTGATCCAAAACTTTCCAAATTATCTCTTTTTGCCACTTTTTTGTGTCTTTTTTTTCCCCCTCCTCGAATCTCTCCGTCAGGGAATGATCTAAATCTTTAGCTGATAAACATTTTATTATGTTAAAACTGCTGTTTGGTCCTTAGGGCTTCAAAACATACAACGCATCATCCAAGAGTCTGTGGAGTGCGACCGACTTATTTTCATGGCCGTAGGGGTGCTCTTAACATGTCGTAGGTCTGTCCCTCCCCCTCTCCCCTCCTTTTTTTTCTCCAAATGTATATCTGTGTGTGTGTTTTCAAGTCACAGAAGAACATCGTGGTCAGAACCAATCAAAGGGACAGAAGGGGTCGATCGTCACCTCTGACTAGGCTGATGTCTGTGCTTTTAAACTGACCCATAGGCTGCTCTTTGAGAGTGATGCATGCTAGCTTCTAGAACTGTAGATAAAGAGAGATATTGATAGTTTATTATTCATTTAGAAAAAAGGCCATGCTGCCTGTAACGCATATCTCGGCCCTGAAAGCTCAAAGCTGAGACCTTACAAACATCAGCGGGGCAAACGATTACCCTGGCTGACTGTCGGAAGTAGCGTCAGACTCTGAGCCGACAGAAAATAAAAAAAGGCCAAAATTTATGAATTTCAGAGACCAGTTTTTGTTGCTCGGGTGCAATAAAAAGTCCAAAATGATTTGCTGATAGCATAGCTGGCTGTTTTAAAACTAAAAGCTCCTGAAAAATTCATGAAATACTGCTAACCCCCAAATTAATGACTTTTTTTTTTTTTTTTTCAGAAATTTTGCTTGTACCGTGATTAAATAAAATAAATAAATATATATTTTGGGTTATTTGGTTGAATAAAATAAATAAATATATAATATAGGGTTATTTGATTAAATAAAAATAAATACATATGTAATAGGGTTGTTTGATTAAATAAAAATATATAAAATAAATAAATATGTATTTTGGGTTATTTGGTTGAATAAAATAAATAAATATATAATGTAGGGTTATTTGATTAAATAAAAATAAATACATATGTAATAGGGTTGTTTGATTAAATAAAAATATATAAAATAAATAAATATATAATATAGGGATATTTATATCAATAAATAACTTTATTGATATAAATAAATAAAGACAAAACATTTACCTGCGTCTTTATTCCTCATCCTTAACCCATTTCACATATATGTTGTGGATTATTGGCAAAAAAAAAGCAAAGAAAGTCCTTGTTAACCTGCCACAAAGACACGTGCCAAACAGATTTTTATTTTTTATTTTTATTCATAAAATGTTAATCGCGTAACAAAAAGCATTGAGCAACTTTGGTATGAATGCGTCCTACAAAGAAATATAAGTAGGAGCTCCCAGGGAAAGGTGCACCTCATATAAATAACCGGTTGCCATCAGCACACATCACTGAGGGACTTGCCACAAAAAAAATAAACACAGGAGCCCCAGGAGAAGGTCTGGGGCCGTTCCATGAGACACCAAGCTGAGTGCAGCAGAGCAGCAGAGAGTTGGTCTGCAGCCCTGGTGCTGATGGGTAACATACGCTGTGTTTTTAGAGCGTAGCCTCTTAAAACTGCTGCTAAAAATATCTGTGAAAGCAATGAGGATGAACCAAAGAACCTTATTGCAAGGCATCACCAGAAAATAATCAGCAGTTTTTCTTTATCAGGAGATGCAGACCAAACTGCAAACTGGGCGCAGTTGGACGCTGCGAACCAATCAGAGGAACGAATTATTCTACTTGTGCTGCTCAGATCGTATCAAATCCCCTTTTTTCAGATGAATATTGTGATCGAACCCCAGCCTGGTCGGGCCAGGTGGAGGTTTGACAGAACATGAAGGGAACCGGGCAGCATTTGTCTCAGAATCATGTGTTTAACTACCGACTTTACAGACTGAACATCAGAACCATTCACAAAAAGTCAAACTGAGCAAAGGGAGCTTCTTCATATTCTCGGCTTGTTTTCATTTTTTCTTTTTTGTTACAGCTGCTCTAATGAGTGTTTAAATGCGTATTTTATTCTTATTTTTCTCTACATTTGCATTAATCTAATGGCAGAAGTGCAGTATGTGATTCCTAACTATATTTTCCTTTGTGTTGGATCCTGTGACAACAAGAATCATTATTTTAGACCGAACCGGTTTGACCTTTTTGTGCATTTTAGTTCCCCCTACATGCTTGGTAGGGGAGGGTGAGGTGACATTACATCCTACAAATAGGATCTTTCATGGGGTTTCTGGAAGGTTAAGTTGCATCGGAATACTCTTGAGTAATTTAAGTAATAGTAGCTTTGACATTTCTGACAATCCCTGCTTCACTCTCAAGTTAAAGTAATATGGAAAACTCATATCCAACAAGACTCCTCAGAGCTCTAAAGGTAATATATTCTGCTTTTGATAACGCAAAATTGACACAAGTGATGTTACTTTAAGCATGGTGCACAATACTGCCAGTAACTGTAGTGGTCTGCTCATTTCCATGTTTTCTTTTTCCCCCCCTCATCATGGATTAATGTCAAGGAAAGGAGGTCATTTCACCTCATGCACCACTCATCCTGTGTTTCTCCATCTGCAGGCGTGTCATCCACAGAAACAGCCAAAGGCACACTCTGCACACCCACGAAACGTCCACGGGAATCGGGTACGGCCAGCCTCCTCCTGACGCCAGCAGCTCTGCGTTTAAGCCCCGACTCTTAACCCTGCCGTTTTGTTTCCAGCCGCAGGCTCAGACAGCGAGGCGACGCCGGAGAAACGACCACGGACGGAAGAGGAGGAGGGCGGCGGCAACGAGGCCCGCGGGACGCCCAAACAGAAGAACCGCCGGCGCTGCTATCGCTGCCAAACCAAACTGGAGTTGGTGCAGCAGGAACTGGGCTCCTGTCGCTGTGGTCGGTGTCGTAAAGATGCCACTGCTTTTAACTTCACCAGTTTGGCTGTAGAAAGATGCACCAAACTTTACTTTAGTCAATATAATTGCTTCTTATTTATTATTTCTAGGGCTGGCCAACGATTAAAATTTCCCTGATTAATCACAATTAATCGCATTTGTACGCAGAATCCAAAAATGAATCCAAAAGTAGTGTATAGCTTTTAGCTTTTAGTTTTATTTTAAATGTGCTGCCATATGAATGAAAGTGCCATAACATTTGTTGTGCAAACACACTTTTAACATCAGCATCTTTCTGTAGTTTTTATGTAGAAGCCTCGCTCCACTGTCTGTTTCCTTGAATGACTTGCTGCTATCAGTTGTGTGTTTTGCCTTTAAGTGATATTTTAGACTGGAACTACTACGCTGAGAAGACAATTCAACTTGGCAGTGTTTACAGATGACTTTGGTTCTGTCGACTCCGCCGTCTGGAAGAACTTTAACATGAAAATGGCCGAGTAAAAGTTCCGTACCCTTCTCCGTGGCTGTGTTCGAAACCGCCTACTACATACTACATACTCAGTATGCAGAGCGATTACCCACAATGCATTTCGCTCCTGCCCGAGCCGAAATCAGCCGGCCTGAAGCTGATTTCTCTTAAGCTCTAAACTCTGTAAACTTTAGCAACATTTGAAACATTTTCAGGAGAGAAAGTAGTCGTTTAGATCCCCAACGTGTTGAAAACCTGACAAAATACCGGCTATAAAATATCTATCGGCGTTAAACAATTAATGCGTTAACGCGATAATAACGAGTTAACTTGCCCAGCCCTAATTATTTCCATTGCTATAAATGCACATTTGTTGAAGTTAAAAGTCTTTTTAGTTCACAGTTGGTGTAATAATTTGTCCACAGAGCAGAAAGCACCAGGTTTGGGGTCGCTCCCTCCCTCATGGCCTCTTTCTGTTTTCCTTCCAGGCTATGTGTTCTGCATGCTTCATCGTCTCCCCGAGCAGCACGACTGTCTGTTTGACCATCTGGGCCGTGGGCGCGAGGAGGCTGTCCTCAAGATGGTGAAGCTGGACCGCAAGGTGGGCCGCTCGTGCCAACGCATCGGGGAGGAATGCTCCTGATTGGCCACAGCACCACCAACCAGCCATCCATGTGGAGATGAGGCGCTTACAAAGAGGAGGAGGAGGAAGGAGAGCAAGGAGAAGTGACAAATGGGGTGATGGGTGGGAGGGGGGAGGGAGGGGGAGTAAAAAAAAAAAAAAAGAGGAGGAGGGGAGGGGGTGTGGTTGTAACATCCTACATCTGACCTAACGATTCTGGATCTGAGCGAGACGCCACCCTGTTGAGGTCCTGATTTGTTGCCTGGAGCATCTGTTTGGACTCTGCTCTGGACGAGGCCCCTCGGGGCCGCCGGGGGCCGGTGGCTGTTCTGTGGAGCCACATTCAGTATCGCATGTTCACACACAGCCTTAACCCCACCGCCATTTTCAGAGGAAGGACGCAGAGACGGATCCAGTCAGGCATAAAATCACGCACAGCTCTGCTGTATCTCGCCATGGTTTCCTCCTCTTCGCTCACGGTTCTTTTGGTTGTTTCATCACAGGAAGTTATGGATGATGAACTGTTTGAGCGTTCAGCTGAACTTGTTTGACAGAGAGTTGTTTTGTTCTTCTTTCTTTTTTGTTTTTGGGTTTTTTTCATTACTTGGTCACGGGTGAGGGGTCCAGCTCTATCCCACGGCCACTCCTCAGGTCGCCATCACGGGGTTGGAGTATCAAACCTGTAACCCCACCTTCCTCTTCTTCTTTTATCTTCCACCATCGTTTGGCTCCGTGCGCAGCATCCCTGACGGTGTGCCGCCTCCGCATGGTTCCAGCAGCAGCGTACCTGTGCAGGTTTCAGCATGTCATCTGGTTAATGCGAGGCAGTCCAAAGACGCTGTCACAGTTAATTTTCTTTGTCCTTTTCTTTTTTTCGAGTGCCCATCATGGTGATTTAGCTCCGTTTTTACTGCTTAACCACGGTGTCGTGGAGGACAATACAGCAAATCCCTGCCTCTGCCCACACGGACTGTTTGACGAAGCGATGATCGAAAAACAAAAAAAGAAAGAAACACTAACGGACACTCGGATAAATCCTCTGTGTAGCAGATCCTCTTCTCCCACTGTCCCTCCCCCTTTTTCAGTTTATTGAGTGGTACTGTTGTTCTTAATGCATCAAGGGGGGGAAAACAGCTGAAGAGTTCTTCGCCAAAACATCATGTATCAGTTAAAACCTGAAGTTCATCAGTTGTGAGTCGGTAAAAATCTAACGACCCTTTAAACGGTTCTATAATTTATTTCCTTTCCCTTATTTTTTTGAAAATTTGAGTTTGCTCTTCTTGGAATATGATAACCGTTTCTGATTGTCGCCTCACAGGATGCCACTTTTTTTGGCTCGTCAGCTTTCACTGAATCAGAGAGTTTTAGTTTAAATCTGTGATGTCATCGCGAGAGGATTCGCTTTAACGATAGAAGAATTTACCTGAAGCTGGTTAACATTTAACGGCGGAAGTGCAATCAGGTCCATGCCACTTTAGCAGAGTAACCAACCGTGATTGGTTGCCTTGAGAATAACCTTTTTGAGGTTTGTTTAGGCGTAAGCTCAGACCCGAGCAGATTAGTTTACCTGTTGGCATCACAGATTCAAACTGCCTCCGCGCTCTGGTTTCGGCTGCAGAAATGACCCCCCCTTCATGGCTCCGTTTCGTGGCCGTGCTTTCCGACCCCGCCCGACTCAGCCTTCAGTCTGACTGCTTTGGACTTTGTGCCGTGCGTGTCGTTCAGTTACTCCTCAGCATCTCTTCTCCTCTGTTCTACCAGCGTTTTTCTTTGTGACATTGCAGAAGTTGACATTTTTCTCATTACTTAATTTGGGCATTCGGCACACGTGCACACATTCGAATTAGAAGTTTTGATCTGTTGAAAACAGGTGCAGAATCTCCTTTAAAAATGTACTTGGCAGCACTAAAGGAAGTGCGACTGAATGATGCTGAACTGTTTTTCAATTTGGAGAAGTGAGAAATGCGAAGCACTAGACTTCCTCGCAGAGCGTCTTCTTTTGCAAAGGAACTTGATTAAAAGTTGATTTGGGTTGAAAGCCTGTAGAACACCACTTTACTATGCTAATCCTCATGCACAGGTTATTGTTTCTTCTCTCCTTCACTCCTCCCGGCTTCTCCAGTGAGAACACAGCGAAGCCTGAGCCGAGTTCGGAGAAGCGTCGTGGCTGGTTCCTATTTTCACATGTTTCTTTTTTTTTTTTTTTTTTTTTGAGTGCTAATGAGAAACAAAAAATGAATATCTTTCTGTACCTTTTAAAGAAAAAATTATTTAACCTTATATCAGTTTGAGTTACTTACACCCTAGCATAGAGTGGCATATTTAGTTAAATGTATAAAGCAAGAACATAATTCTGTCCCTTTTTTTTGTTTTCTTTTCATTTTATCGTGTTCCATTTTCTGCCGAGGAAAATAAACTGGATTAGAGGACGTGACGTGTGTGTTTGCGTGTTTGTTTATCAGAATTTGATGGGATACAGGGGTAGAAAATATTTCTAATCATGAGCTTTATATTATGATCTATGTAAAAACGTTATGCATAAACCAGTATTTCACATTTTAGGAAGGGTCCATGTTCCCCCCTCTCCTTTTAACAACATCTGTAAACATCTGGGACTGAGGAGACCAGCTGCTGGACCTTTGGGAGAGGAATGTTGTCCCGTTTTTGTCTGAAATAGAATTCGAGCTGCTCCTGGGTTTGTTGCATTTTGTGTTTCATGATGCTACAAATGTTTTCAGCTGGTGAAACATCTGGAGGCAGATCAGTCCAGCACCCGGACTCCTGCTATGAAGCCATGCTGCTGGTATAGATGCAGTATGTGGTTTAACACTCAGTGGGGTCACATGGCACCGAAAGGATCGGATTATTAGCTAAATTACAATCAGAATGAGCTGAGCGAGGGTAATTCTCCTTGGATATATGGCGGTGAATGAATGGGATCAGAGGCACAAAGCGTGTCATACCCCGGTATGATAGGTGGCGCTGTACCCATTCCAGCTGTTGCTAATAGAGCCACTTCCTGTTGACCTCTTCACCACCAACAACAACAACAAACTCAGGCATTGGAGAAAGATGGAGAACGCAGAGCCAGATGAAGCTACGTCCCTCTACATTTGGGCTGTGATGAGCTGCTTGTTGCACAAACTCGATGGCCAACGGAGCATTCTCCATCGCGTTGTTTGTTTCTTTCGACAACAACAGGAATATCGTCTCCTTTGACTTGGTGGTCACGACCACCAGAAAAAAAATCTCGAGCAAAGTCTAATTCACCACGTGCCTCAGCGTCTACAAGCAGGTTTAATTTGACTTTCAACAGAGTTATCTCGGGGTCTTAATCTGATTGCAAGTAACTCGATCTGATCAAATTTCTTGTCAGATTAAGGTGTCTACATGCACTTAACTCAATCTTATTGTAATTTAGCCCTTAATCCAATCCTTTCAGTGCCATGTGACCCCACTGAGTGTCTTGTTAAGCTTCCTGATAAAGAGCAGATGTTACTCTAAAACCTGTACAGCATTGATGGTTCCTTTCCAGATGTTAAACATGTCAGTTCCAAAGGAACTAATGCACCTTCTAAAGCATGAATACTAACCTCTTAAGCGTCTGGATATACAGTTTGGTAATGAACTGTCTCACAGGGGAAACATCCAGAATTTCCAGACTATTTATCGTTATAAACTGACTCTAACAAAGTCATTAAAATATGCAGTTTTAATGGGATTGATTTGAGGTCAGGTACGTGTTTGAATTGTTTTATTCTTTTCTTTTTTTTAATCTTTAAATCAACTTGGAAACTTTACTAAAGTTAGAAGCATAGAATAGTTAGAAAACCTCCACAGTTCCATGGCAACAAGCAGTCGAGCTTCTTATTGATGGTCGGGTCAAATGGGCAACTTAATTAGCTAAATTAAGTTTGCATTTAGAGATGGACTCCATTTAAATGCATGATAACTTGGCCTAACCTTTTTAAAAAAGAAAGTATTTTAAGAATTTAATCACAAAAACAATCCGAAGGAGAGACAGAAGCTTGAAACGGGCTTTTAAATTCTCCTGTGGGAACTGATGCTGCCTGTTTGCATTACTGCACACACAGATATCATCACTTGTATAAACTTGATAACGTTAAAGCTACAGGCCTACAGATTTCTCAGAGCTTTATGAAACTTCTGTTGGCAGAAAATAACTTATTCTACGGCGAGTTTGGTTATTTAATCAGAGTAAAATAGTGAAAATCTTTCACTTCCTTGATTGTTCATTTAGTTTTTTGCTGTTTCCTCACAAGAAAAAGAAGAAGAATCCCAGTTCCATTCTCAGTCGGGTTCTTTCTGAGTGGAGTTTGCATGTTTCTTCCAGCTTTTTGTCCCACAATCCAAAAACATGCATTATTAGTGAGTCTAAACCAGCTAGGTTTACAGTACGTACAGCTGGAGTGACAACAGAATCTTACAAATACATTTATTCTTTTCATACATCGTTGCCACTGTGGGGATTTATCCACTTACCTCCATCAGTTGGACTGTTCAGCTGAGTCATCAGAGCTGATTGGTTTTAGAAATCAGTGTTCACTTTACAAATATTCAAACACTTCTTGTCCTGTCAGCACATTTTCTTACTGTAGATCCCTGATCATCAACTAGCATCCAGCCCCCAAAATCTGAAGGAATTCACACAGCGTAGGAAGGGAAAAGATGTAACAAACTTACCTCGCACACAGTGCTTATCTATGAGTGAGGTAGGCTTTTTTTTGTATTTTGTGAGACTCCTAACAGCCTGAAGAGATGCACCTGCTGTTCTCTCTAGTTCACTTTGAGTTTGATTAATCGTGGCTCTGGTGGGGGAATATTCGGTCTTTAAGGCTGCAAGTTTGCTGCAACGGGTCTCTGAATGTTCAGGGTATGACTCTTTGAAAAAAGTCTGTTTTCTGTAATGATAACACAGGAGATTGTATTCTTCTAAACCAGTAATATTTCATTACATGTGAGGCAGACTGGTTTAGGTCAGTAAAGGCTGGCATGATGAGTCCATTCCTTATTAAAGCTGCAGCTTTTCATGTAAACTTGTCATTTTTTCCAGCCGGACCCCAAACTAAGGTTAATCCAAGCAAGCAACCAAGTAAGAAACCTAGCAAGCAAGCAACCAAGCAAGCAACCAAGCAAGTAACCAACCAAGCAACCAACCAAGTAACAAACCTAGCAAGCAAACAACCCACCAACCAACCAAGCAACCAACCAAGTAACAAACCTAGCAAGCACGCAACCCACCAAGCAACCAAGTAACAAACCTAGCAAGCAAGCAACCCACCAACCAACCAAGCAACCAACCAAGTAACAAACCTAGCAAGCAAGCAACCCACCAACCAAGCAAGCAACCAACCAAGCAAGCAACCCACCAACCAACCAACCAAGCAACCAACCAAGTAACCAACCAAGTAACAAACCTAGCAAGCAAGCAACCCACCAACCAACCAAGCAACCAACCAAGTAACCAATCAAGTAACAAACCTAGCAAGCAAGCAACCCACCAACCAAGCAAGCAACCAACCAACCAAGCAACCCACCAACCAACCAACCAAGCAACCAACCAAGTAACCAACCAAGTAACCAACCAAGTAACCAACCAAGCAAGCAAGCAAGCAAGCAAGCAACCCACCAACCAAGCAAGCAAGCAACCAAGCAACCAACCAACCAAGCAAGCAACCCACCAAGCAAGCAAGCAACCAACCAAGCAACCAACCAAGTAACCAACCAACCAACCAAGCAAGCAAGCAAGCAACCCACCAACCAAGCAAGCAACCAAGCAAGCAAGCAAGCAACCAAGCAAGCAAGCAACCAAGCAAGCAAGTAACCAAGCAATCAACCAAGCAAGCAAGCAACCAAGCAACCCACCAACCAAGCAAGCAACCAAGCAAGCAAGCAACCAAGCAACCCACCAAGCAAGCAAGCAACCCACCAACCAAGCAAGCAACCAAGCAAGCAAGCAACCAACCAAGCAAGCAACCAACCAAGCAAGCAAGTAACCAAGCAATCAACCAAGCAAGCAATCAACCAAGCACCACAACGGACCGGAGCAGCGACCCTCATCACTGTCGACGAAGCCCCAATCCGTGGTCCATCCCTCGCTCCAACTTGCCATTGCTTGTGAACAAGATCCCGAGGTTACTCTAACTCCTCTGCTTGAGACTCATCTCTGACCCAGATGGAACAGCGATGGCCTCGGATTAGGAAGAGCTGACTTTCAGAAGCCAACAGAACCGCAACATCTCTGATATGCAGAGTTGGGATCCAAGTGTTCTCCACCAGTTAGAATACTTGATGATGTATATTTTAATTTCCAGTTTCACTGTTGCCATCTCCATCTTTTTGGAGCCACCGTTGGACAGGAAGTCTGAACTGTAGTGATACGAGGAAAAGAAACTGAACAAAAGTACACATCTTTGAAGATGAGTATCTAAACCAAGTCATCATCGACTGAGACGGCACATTTATCAAAAGGAGCAAATTTATAAATGAAGGTAACGACACCAAAATGATTTGAGGGGGAAAATACACTGACTGGGGATTTTCTACATCCACCTGTTGCCGAATCTGTGGTCAGACCTTCAGAAAACATGTGTTCGATGAGCCACTCATCTGAATCAAACTGGACAAAATGTCTGAATTAGAACTAATACTGATAGTTACCAGCCTTTGCAGCCTTGATTTGTTTAAAGTTTCAAAGACACCCTTTTTATACTGGTGAAAAAAAGCAGCTAATACCTGTTAACATCTGGCTTCTGTTGATTTTTACCTTTTGTTGTCATGACCGTCATAATTTTCACTTGAAATGACTTTTTCGTCGCCTCTTTTTCCTTTTTTTTTGCCCAAATTTGATTCCAAACTAACCCACATTCGGTCTCCCCACAAATAACAAAGAAGCAGTCGCAGCTATAATCGACTCCAGCTCCAGTCGGCATCGATGGGAACTCGACATCGAGGCTTGTTCTCTGAGGATGCTGCACTCGGAGCCGTAAGAGTGGACACGGCTCACATTTTCTTTATTGAAACAAGCGTTTGACTGTAATGTTTCACCAGCTGGCTCTGAGACGAACAGCAAAAAACAGGATTTTAACTGTCTGCAAAGCCAGTTGGCAGCTCACTCTCAACCCCCCTGTGTACACACTCGCCTAATTATCTTAAAAATGCTAATTGGAAAGCGTTGTCCAACACAGCCAGAGGGAAACAGAGTAATGCCATCCATGAATGTTGCTGTAGTTACAGGCTCGAGCAGTTAATGGATGTAACTCCAGCTCTATCAGAGCACAGAGCGTAAAAACACTTGGATTTGATGTGCTTTATGGGTGGTCCTGCATGAAAAAACATCAAAAACACTACTTTTGGTATAAAAACGGGAGACTGTGTGAATTTTATACAGTTAATTTAATTTAGTTTCCATTTATCAGGTCAGTGCCATGACGTGTTTGTTCTGTTTCAGCCGGTTTTACAGGTTTTTCCTGGGATTACAAACACCAGAAACGGGTGCTCGACACAAACACTAGATGGTGCAACAAGATAGTAAAGATGTGCTTTCTCCTTGGGTTCACGTCTGACATAACTGAGATCATTTTTATTTTTGTTCCACATGTTTTATTCATGGCATCTAAGATGGAACTATGTGCCAAGTGGGATCTCTGATAATTTATTTAAATAAAATGTGGGATTAGGTTTTTTTTTTGTCAACTTGTGACTGCAATAAGAGATGAAACGCTTCCTGTTCTCTCCACAGCTTATTCCTCATATCTCACCTTCAGTCACTCTTTTTATTCATTCCTAACTTCCTCACCTCCTCTGCTTGTGTATTTGTGTCACCATGTTTAGAAATCTGCCGCCGTGGATTTCTGGGAACAGACGCTAATACTGTGGTGTCACAACCCTGCAGTCATAAGGCCTCGCTGGTGTTGAGCTGGTGGTGTTGCTCCCTCTTTTCTTCTCACATCTTTTCTCCACCTCTGCTCTTCGCTGTGTTTCCGAGGCTCATTCTCACAACAAAAAAGTTAAAGTTAAAGTTAAAGTTAACGCTCGCTGTGACCTCACATCCATCCCATTCTTCTGTGATATTGATGTTAAACTGAATAGAAACCAGTGGCTACTGACTAAAGTTACCTTTCTGTGTGTAAACCATTATTTTCTTTATATATAACCAGGAGAAAGAGAAATATGTGACCTGATTTATTAAATAATGGGCAATCAATCCAGAATATAAGGAAAAAACAGAGTTTGAACAATTCTAACGAGCTTTAAAGGGAATATCTGCTCTGAGCTCCTTTCTCCTCCAGCACAGCCTGAACCCTCTCAGACGAGCTTTCTGTCCTTTCTTTAAGGAGTCTTCAGGAATAGTTCTCCAGGCTTCTTGAAGGACATCCCAAAGCTCTTCTTTGGATGTTGTAGATACTTTTTAGGTCTTCAACTTCTTATTTTACTCAAATGTTTTAAGGACTCTCACCTGATGGGATAGGCTCCAGACCCCCCGCGACCCAGCCGACGGATTAAGCATGTATAGAAAATGGATGGATGGATGTTTCAAGGACACGCTGCACACCATGCTGAGATATGCCAAGTTTTCAGCTAACAGCTCTTTGGGAATCACCTTGTTGGAGCTAAAATCCTATTTTCTATGGTGTTTTTTTCATAGATGCAACTAAAGAAATGGGAACAAATTACATTGTGAAAAGGCTGCTGGTTCCAAAGTGCCTAAATATATGATTTAGAATTGGTTCTCAATTGGTTGATTCATAATTTATGTGACATTTTCATGCTTGAACCAATAATAGGCCAGTGTTAAGTGGCTTAACAGGTAAAAAGCACTTCTTTGAACATCAAGTACAACTTGACTGAAAATTAACTCTTGATTTAACATCCATTGTATCATTGTGGTACTTTATTTCAGTTGTGCTCACAGCTGATATTTAACTTTTTGTCAAAAAATGTTGGTGCCTTCAGCAAAGGATTGCACGGATTTTTGGATAATCTGCTGATGTTTTTCTTGATTTTTTTTTCATGGTGATGGCTTCCCCATAATATTCGGAGTCAGGTTTGTTCAGTGGCAGACTGCTGTCTCAATCCTGCTCCACCAACAGACTCAAAAACTCTTTAGTTCCTCAGGCTGTACAACAGCTCTCAGTGATGGCACTTCTGAACTTCACTGGTCACTTTATATTTAACTTCCGTCTTTGTAGGAGCTATTTGTAAAGTTAGTTTTTGTTTTTGGTTCTAGTTGTAAATTGAATTTGGTAATTATGAGTAACTTTATTTGATTAATTTCAGTGCTTTATTTAGATTAGATTTTTTGCTAATATTCTTTGTTAGTTATTTGTTTAGAATATTTTTGGTAATTGGGTCACACTGGGCACCTGGAGTACCAGCATGCACCTGGGTGGGCCGATGGTTTTTTAATAGGGAAAAAAAGGAGAGAGTAGCAGGTTTTCTTTGTTCTTTTGTTTGTTATTGTTGTTTGTTATTGTTCTTTTGTTTGTTTTATTGTTTGGTTTCTGCCCGGTTTCTGCCTGGTTTCTGCCCGGTTTCTGCCCTGTTTCTGCCATGTTTCTGCCCGGTTTCTGCCCTGTTTCTGCCCTGTTTCTGCCATGTTTCTGCTCGGTTTCTGCCCGGTTTCTGCCCTGTTTCTGCCATGTTTCTGCTCGGTTTCTGCCCGGTTTCTGCCCTGTTTCTGCCATGTTTCTGCTCGGTTTCTGCCCTGTTTCTGCCCGGTTTCTGCCCTGTTTCTGCCCTGTTTCTGCCATGTTTCTGCTCGGTTTCTGCCCGGTTTCTGCCCTGTTTCTGCCATGTTTCTGCTCGGTTTCTGCCCTGTTTCTGCCCTGTTTCTGCCCTGTTTCTGCCCGGTTTCTGCCCGGTTTCTGCCCTGTTTCTGCCCTGTTTCTGCCAGGTTTCTGCCCTGTTTCTGCCAGGTTTCTGCCCTGTTTCTGCCCGGTTTCTTTCTGCCCGGTTTCTGCCAGGTTTCTGCCCTGTTTCTGCCAGGTTTCTGCCCGGTTTCTGCCAGGTTTCTGCCCGGTTTCTGCCCTGTTTCTGCCCGGTTTCTGCCCTGTTTCTGCCCTGTTTCTGCCCGGTTTCTGCCCGGTTTCTGCCCTGTTTCTGCCCGGTTTCTGCCCGGTTTCTGCCCGGTTTCTGCCATGTTTCTGCCCGGTTTCTGCCCGGTTTCTGCCCTGTTTCTGCCAGGTTTCTGCCCGGTTTCTGCCCTGTTTCTGCCCGGTTTCTGCCCTGTTTCTGCCCGGTTTCTTTCTGCCCGGTTTCTGCCCTGTTTCTGCCCTGTTTCTGCCCGGTTTCTGCCCTGTTTCTGCCCGGTTTCTGCCCGGTTTCTGCCCTGTTTCTGCCCGGTTTCTGCCCTGTTTCTGCCCGGTTTCTGTGCAGTTTTCCGGTTGGAGTTGGAGTAGTTGTGGATGTCGGCAGGTGGAGCTGCACACTCTCCCATTCAAACCTTCAGGAGGGTCCAGGACTACCTCAGCGAAACACACCGACTCTCGCTCACATACTGGCGCACACACTTGGTGCACACGCGCTTCACGGCTGTCAGGCGTGTCTCAGACGCGCTCGAGCCTGAGAGTTGAGAGCGCACGGGAGAGCGCGCGCTCCGCTGTCGGTGTCTCACAGTCAGCGGGACCGGACGGACTTGTGTTAGTCAGGTTGTTGTGTTTGCTTTCTCGCGTCCATAAAAAATGGGATTCTGACAGCACCGGGGCTGCGGGCGCCGCCGGCTCCTCCTGACCGGAAAATGAAGCGTCTCTGTCGGAGGCTGGCGGTGGCCGTGGCGGTCCTGGTGTGGCTGGGAGCGCTGGTTTACCTGCTGGTGCTGAGCCGCAGGAAGTTCCCGGAGCTCGGGACCGGAGCTGGAGGAGGTGGTGGAGGCGCAGCGGGAGGCGGAGAGCCGGCGAACAACCAGGTGAAGTGACAGCACCACATCTGCTGTGTGAGACAGACTTTAAATAACAACAGTCTGAAAGGGAAACCTGTGAAATATCCCTGAACACTTCCACTGTGTCCGTGGAGTTCACAGGAGTCTCACACAGTTTCCTCCCCAATTAACACTTGGAATATTGCTTGGATGGCATATTCTTGTAGATATCTCCTGAACCAGATAGAAACGGGCATTTAATTTGATTAAATGCAAGTAAATTGGTATATTTGACTTAATAAAGTTCAGTAACGGGAAAGTTGATGCAAGGTTGCGTGTATTTTATTGCCCAGGTGTAACTAATAATGAGTTGAAATGATTGGAGACCATCTGTTCTGTTAGATTATGGGGAATTCTTTACGGTAAAGAGCTGAAAATGTGTAAAAAAAAATGCGTTCACGTAAATTTAAGCATCATATTTAACCAGACATCACAATAAGTGCCAGATTTCTGCTTCATGTGTTACTTTCAGACAACTCAAATAAACATTGAGGCTATTTACACTGTGGTAACATAAAGGCTTCATTTAGTTCGGTTTTATCTTCAGTATCATTGAGCATGAAAGAGAAAACATCTCGACCCTCTCCTTCATATCTTTTTATTTTCCTCCAGACTTTCTCGTAATCTTTTAAAGGGATCTTCAGCAATAGTTATTCAGGCTTTCTGAAGGTTTCGCTTAGTTTTGACAGTCGCTGCTTTTTCCTTAATGTTTCTGTCCAGTCCCTGTGCCTGACCATTTTTTAGAGGAATCTTTTTAAACCACTTAACTCTGACCTATGAATCATCCGAGTATAAAAGAAGCACTTTACTCAAGAGATGAAACAGTGTTGTGTCTACACCTAACAGACAACTGAGCTCAAATAAGCTGTTTAAAATTTCATATTTACTTTGTTCCCAGCAGCCTGTCACAGAGACACATCATTTGTTCCCATTTCTTTAGCTGCATGTGTGAAAAACAGCAAAGATAACACAGTGTGACAGACAGAAAACAGGATTTCTGCAGCAACAAGGTGATTCCCAAAGAGCTGTTAGCTGAAAACTTGGCATATCTCAGCATGGTGTGCAGTGTGTCCTTAAAACATTTGAGGAAACTGGACAAGTGGAGGACAGAAGAAGAAGTGTCAGGCCTAAAGAACTATCTACAGCAGATGAACAGGATCTGAAAGTGATGTCCTTAAGAAAGAGGAAAACATCCAGCAAAGACCTGACACAGGAGCTGAGAGATGCATCTGGACCTTCAGCTGATCCATCTGCTGTTGGCCCAAGCCTCATCAGAAATGGGCTCCATGGAAGGGTGGCTGTCAGGAAGCCGTTCTTAAGGAAGGGAAACAGGGAGAAAAGGCTGAGCTGTGCCAAAGGACACAAGAAGTGGGCTGAAAATCAGTGGCAGCAGGTCTGATGGAGGGATGAATCCTCCCCAGAGCCCGGAGCTCAACATTACTGAAGCAGTGTGGGATCATGTTGGCAGAGAACGCAACAAAAGGCAGCCCACATCCAAAGAAGAGCTTTGGGATGTCCTTCAAGAAGCCTGGAGAACTATTCCTGAAGACTCCTTAAAGAAAGGACAGAAAGCTCGTCTGAGAGGGTTCAGGCTGTGCTGGAGGAGAAAGGAGCTCAGAGCAGATATTCACTTTAAAGCTGCTCAGAACTGAACTAACTCTGTTTTTCTCTAATAATCTGCATCTTTATTGATGTTCCTGAATGTTTTCCTGGAGATACAGAAATGAGGAGTGGCTCAGGACTTTTTGCTACAACAATCGGGTGCAATACAACATTCAGTTCTTATACTTTGGCTCAAGAAATACTCCAAAGTCCAACAATCAGGGCTCTTATCACCGTTAAAGTTAATGATCGAGTTGTGACGGTTCCTTTTTGAGTTGGACACTTCATGTCCGTGCACTGCAGGAAGTCTGTTATGCAAAACACCCGCAGTGTGTTCACTGTGGCCGGTGGGATAAATGTATTGATCCTGCCTCTCTTTATTGTGTTATACTGACACACCCGCACACGCATTCACACAGCGTCGATATTCTGTGCCTACGTTTTTAAGAAATATCTGAGAGAATATTGAGCGAAGAGGACTTGAGTGAATATAAGGTGAATACAAAAGCGTTGATTTTGATGTTCCAGATGTTGATACACTGTGATTGTTTGGTGCTGACGTAAAGAAGCTGTATCTGTTTTTCTTTTCTTCTTTTGGTCATTCTGAAGACTTTAATCTTTTCTTCTTTTGGTCATTCTGAAGACTTTAATCTCGGTGTTACTGTGGAAATGAAGCTCGGGGATAAGTCACTTGTGCGTTATGTTGCCGCTAATTTAAAAGATGAAAATATTTGCACTCAGATCAGGAATGCTTTATTTATGAGGTGCTGTGCTCTATATTCAGTTCACTGTACTTTCCAGGCATGGATTTAATGAGCAATTCCAGGGAACTCAGAGGGAGGATTTTTATTTTTTTAGATTTTTTTTTTTAGATGAGACCATTTTAATGATGAATGCACTTTTCCGTGTGGAAGATGCAGCGCACGCAGAGCCTCTGCAGTCTGTGTCTGAGTAAAAAGTGTTTTAGCAGATGCAACAGAAACGCACCACGGCTGCAGAGAGCTGCGTGTAATCTGTGACTCTTATCAGCTCCGTGCGTTTCCTGTAGTCTCCTGAAACCCTCATTTATATCTATTTACGTTCTGTAATGACCAGCTGACTGTGACCTCTGACCTCCCCAGGTCCTCGCTGATGGCGGCGGGGGAAAGCGAGCAGAATAGGAAGTGACATTGCGCTTCTTCTGGCTTGATATGAGTATTGGTTCCATGAGCGAGCTGTAAATGCACACCAGGCAGTGAGCGGAAGCTTTCGGTACGCAGATGTGTGTTTTCTGTAGCAGCAGGGTGTGTTTATACCCGTGCATCTGGGTGAAAATATGTGTGACGTATTGCATTGCAGTGGTTTTGGAGCTGAAGCTAGAGATGTTTCAGAATAATCTGCGTTTTGATATCTCATATATGAAATGAATGAATTATTAATTTCCCTTTGGGATTAATCCTTCATAAAAAAAATGTAATTACATTTAATATCCTGAGCTCTAAAGCTCCACTACTGTCCTGCTTTACACTGTCAACTGTACACTGGAAAAAATGCCCCTCCAAAAATAAGTAAAAGATCAACAAATACAAGACGTTTTTGCTTGAAATAAGCAAAAAAATCTGCCAATGGAACTAGTGCAAATCGGCTTGTCAAGATTTCTTGAAAGAAGATGTGATATTTAGGACTTTTGAGTTAAAAGTGATCTTGAAATTAACTTAAAAACCTCTTCAAATGTAAAAAAAAAAGCTTGTTTCATGTGAAATATGACTCAAAACAAGATGTTTTCAAGACTTTTTCACTTAACAAGATATTCCAGATGTATTGTCTTCAAACAAGTCCCTATATCTGGCTGAAATGGTGCTTGTTAGGCAGTTGTGTCTTATATTAAGTGTAATGAGATACTCAATGAGACAAATATACTTGGTAAGATTTAGATTTTTTCCAGTGTACCACCGACGCCCAATGGAAGCCAGTGGTTCATCTGTAGTTAACAGTCCTCTTCTTTTAGCAGAATGTCCCACAGTGGCAACATGGAACATTTTTACAACACATCCAGCCCATTCTTACTGGAAATGGTGGAATTGAAACATCCGTCCACACGATCAACGCATAGTAGTTTCACAATTCAGGCGGTGAGATGACGACACTTTGGTGGGAAATTGTTTTGTTTTGTGTAGAAAAGCAACGGTTCATCAGACAAAGTTGGTGAACCGTCTCAGATTGAAGCTCGATAGGAATTGTGTGTGGAGTCGGATCTGAATTGTTAGCATTTAGCTAAAATTTAGCTAACATTTAGCTAAGAGCAGAGGTTAAGGTTGGGGTGGAGAACGTTCAGAATAAATTAACCAAAAGACCGACTCTGATGGCACAACTTAAAACTGACAGGAACACTTTAACTCTTGATTTGTTTCTGGAGACACACATTTGAATTTTGTGTGCGACTTGAAATGAAAATAACACCATAGAACAACACCATAGTTTTTCCCTGCTTTGAAGAAGATTTCATGTGCTGGAAGCCACTTTGGTAATCACCATCGAACTGGAAAAGATTAAAATGACGCGCCTCGCCTCTGTGTCTGGTCTGAGCTTCCAGTTGAACTCACGGGACTGATCCAGACCTTCTAAAGATTGAAGTCATTCCCGGTCTCTCTGCCACTGGAACCACTGGAAACAAATTCATCCGGTTTATTTCCTTCCAAGCAGTCAAAGGAAACGTGTCGGATTCACAGATTCTCACTCGAGCTTTGCGCCTCTGGTGAATAGAAACCTGACTGCACTTTTCATCTCGGACATCTTATGTGCTTCCTTGTTTTTCTGTGTTTTAGGATCTAATATGAAATATTAAATAGTTAAACTAGTTCAGTTGAAGAGATAGAGACGGATTCAAGCAATTTAACCTATGAAGAGTAGGAGAGGAAGAAAACCAGGGCCCTGTGTGGGCTTGTCTTGGAACTGGATGCATCATTTTCAAGTCAGGACACATGCTTTCATGCATCCCAGTTAATACTCATGCCAGATACTTAATCCCCGGTGTAAACCTGCTGGATTTGTTAGCAGGTACAGACGGTCTTGCATGAACATCACCGTGAGCAGTCTGCCTGAGATAAGACTGTTTACTATCCAAACACAAGTTGAACAGGATGACCATGAAAGCGGTAACGTCTTACTAACAGAAAATCTGCTGAACTCAGTTTAACAAAGGGGCGTCGGTCTGAAACCTGAAAACTTTACAGTGTGTCAGCAGGTAAATTGTCCACATGCAGCCCACAACATAAAGAAACGACTTGGATTGAAATAGAACCTCTGATTTAAACTTTTTAAAACGTAAACACATACTTTAAGTACAAAAGTAAAACTTTAAAGGACAAATTCACCAGCTGTTTTAATGCAAATCTATGAATGCTGTTCACCAAGATTTGTTCTCACAGCCGACACCTTGAAACAGAATAACTCGCTGCTCTGAACCCGCTCCGTCTGCACTGTCTGTTTCATTTTAACCCATGTTTGTATTTACTTAGGATTTATTTAGTTATGTTTCATCATCACATCTTGTTATGACTGTCACAATCTAATGGACTGGATTTTGGTTGAACTAGATGTTAGAAAGAAGTACAACAATTAAAATCATTTCCCATCAAATGTATGAAAACAAAAGTAATGAGATGAGATGCTTTTGTTTGTGCAATTTAATATTTACTGTGACTGAACTGGACCTGCGTACATTCATTAACAACAACACTGAAGGGAACTTGTTGCATTCCTCTATTTTTATTACCTGCAACCTAAGTTTTTAATTACCAAAAAGTAGAAATAAAGCACTTCTTTGATGCACTTTTATATTTTGACAGGAGGAAAAAATGAGAAAAAGATTAAGGAGTTGTACTGTTGGGCATATATGGGGGCATCCAGTCTATCCAGAAGCACATATTAAAACAAAAATAATTGGAATCAGCCAGTCGTGTCTTTAGAACCATCAAAAATTTTAGATTGGCCCAAAAAAATGTGCAATTGGAGCACATTTTTTTTAAATGAAAAAGGGCTAAAATCTCAGATCTAATCTTAGAGGCTTGGAATAATTTGATGTCTCTTTGTAGTTTTTCCTCAGTGTTTTCACACTGAAGGTCCAAACAGAGGTTCTGATGCCGTAAGGTTTAGTTTCACAGCAAAGAACCGTAAAACACCTCCTTATACTCGACACTGAGTGGTTTGTAGGTTTGCTTGTTGGAATTAATGGACAAAAATTGTTTTGTTGACACTCTGATCTCTTTAAAATGGCATTAACGACCAATAGATTTCCTTCTCATCCTCGAAATAAAAATAACTTTTGGCATCTTGGTTACTTTTTCAAAGGTTCAGCAGTATTGCAGCTTGGTTCTGACTCGTCAGACCTCTGGCTTTACGTTCAGCCCTGGAAACGTCACCGTGATATTTCCTGATTTATGGGAACTTCCCCCCTGAAGCAGGAGCTTCTGGGTTTTTGGCACTATGACAGGAAAATCAAACACAAAGCAAAGTTCAGGGAGTTGAAACACAGGAAAAACTTTTACATTTGGGATAATGAATCGTATTTGCATCTTGGCTAAAAGAAAGTGGAGAACCGTGTTATTTATTCCATGTTTGCATGTAATTAAAAGCTGTTCACCTGGGCTCTTTCGCACGTTAGTGGTCTGATTTCATGGTAATTTGGGGTGTGCATGTAAATGTAATGTGTGGCTGTGTGGAGGTGTGTAAATGCACGGAGGGTCAGAAGCCTCCTGAGGCTAAACCATCCTCAGGTTTATTCTCTGAAACATTCAGCGAGCTCCTGTTTTGCCTCGGCTTTGAATGTCTGCGGCGTATTGATGTGTGAATGTAACGCAGGACGGAGGGTGTACGTCGCTTCTGTCAGCAGAGCTCCAAATGTTAATGCAGTCCTCACTGTTTTAACCGGCACTCATGTTTACCTAGCATGACTCCTTCATGTACGAGGAGGGTTACTCCTGTTGTATTTGCCTACACACACACACACACACACACACACACACACACCTACACACCCAGAAATGTTTATGCAGTATGCATGATCACATCCTCATCTGCATGTGTACACAAGGAAAATGGCGTGTCTTGCACAGAAGCAGGATGGCACACACACACACACACACACACACACACACGCATACAGATGCACACACTTTGTTTTTGGAAAGCCTTTGAAGTGGTCTCAGGCAGGTTGGCAGGGGGTCTTCATTGAGATTTTACCTTCTGAAGTCCAAACATGAGAGGAAACGGTGTTTGTTGGTTGCACACTGAAGGATACTCTGCCTTTCTGTGGGCCATTTTGTGGGAGATGCTCTCTTTAAATGATGAGACAATTACCACTGAAACCATCCACACAGATTGTTAGTGCTGTCGCCTTACACTGGAAAAAAATGCCCCTCCAAAACTAAGTAAAAAAACAACAAATACAAGACGTTTTTGCTTGAAATAAGCAAAAAAAATCTGCCAATGGAACTAGTGAAAATCAGCTTGTCAAAATTTCTTGAAATAAAATGTGATATTTAGGACTTTTGAGATAAAAGTGATCTTGAAATTAGCTTAAAAACCTCTTCAAATGTAAAAAAAAAGCTTGTTTCATATGATATGTGACTCAAAACAATTTGTTTTCAAGACTTTTTCATTTAACAAGATATTCCAGATGTATTGTCTTAAAACAAGTCCCTATATCTGGCTGAAATGGTACTTGTTAGGTAGCTGTGTCTTATATTAAGTGTAATGAGATATTTTGACTAGAAATGAGACAAATATACTTGATAAGACTTTGATTTATTCCAGTGTATGTGACAGCTGACACCAAACCGCTCCGGTGTTGGTTTGGTTTATCTGTGCGCTGTTTAACTAACACACTCTGGCACCTCTGGGTGACACACAGCCTTTGTCAAAGTTAGCTGCTCAGACATCTTTCAGTTTCTCCCGAGGCGCTTTTGTTGCGTAATTATTTACAAACATCCCAATAAGCTCAATTATGTAACATATTTGATTTGAGGGAAGTAAAGAAGCATAAATAAATGATAAGTGTCATGTTGCAGTGACCACATGTGCGAACAATCAGCACCAACAGCACTCAAAACAAACTTAAAGGTCTCTATGTTTAAATTCAGTTGAGCTTTCGGTGCCTAAAATTATCTTTTTATTATATTCAAGCAGATTTACGTGTATTCTGTCTTATAATGTTGGTCATTTTGCATTTTTACATTAACTTTATTAGTACGTTTTATGTGAAATATCTTAAATCAAAATGCATAAATTTTTTTTTTTGCAATTAAAATGCAGAAACTCTCCAAACTGGGCCTAATTATTATTTAATTTTATTATTCTTTTCCTTCCTGTTTGTCGCAATGGGGGAAAAAAAGTCCAATTCTGTTTGGAATCACCACACAAAAAGCTGACTTTATAAAAAAAAAAAAGTCATGGAAAGTAATCAATATTCGCTGCTGTACAACATATAATCTCAATAAAGAGAAGATTCAGCAGAGAAATGCCTTTTCTTTTCTAGCTTTTTGAGCAAATCAACAGACAAAAATGGAGAAAATCTTGTCAAGTTAAAATAAAAACAGGCCAAAAACCCTTTGAAAATGTCACATATGAGCTGCGCTCTTTAATACAGATGAAGTCAGATGAATTCTGCTAAATATTCGCCCCTAAACTTCCCTGAACGATCTTTTTCTTAACTGCAAACAGAATGTTTTCCGTTTCTGACTCGTGTCTCAGTCTTTCTCTGTCGTTTTGAATGGAAACAAGATCGATGCTCCAATCACGGCACTGGCCTTGTTTGTCACAATGCCCATTCCCTCCACAATGACACAATGCACACACACGCTGTCCTGCGCTGCACTAAATTACACGCATACACAAACTGGATGCACACACGCAGTTGAAATTATTCATTTCCCCATATGAAATGCGGTTATTGTTCCTTTCTCCTTTCCTCTCCCTATCAGGAGGTATTCACATGGACAAGAGAAGAGGGAAATGAGTTTTCAGAGCAGCTGTAACCAGCTCCCAGGGAGGGAATAATAGCAATAATGTTTTATATGAGGCTCTCAGAGCAGTGGGGCCCACAGGTTGGCTAACTAAACTGGCCTGTAGCACCAGGAGCCTCATCATGTGGGGAAACAAACCTAAGCTGCTGTTAAATGGCAGGAGTCACCTGACAGTTTGGCTCTTCATGCAACCAGAGAAATGACCAATAAGCTGCCAGATGCAACCATTTTATCATTCTTTTTCTATCAATCCCGTTACGACCTTCTTGTGTTTAACTCTGTCGTTTTATTTGGGGTTAAATCGTTATCATCAGGTCATTTTAAAGGGGCGACATTTCCCCGGTTTTTAATGTCCGCATGAGCGAGGCGGCGCGTGAGGTGTAACATTAACGGCTTTATTACTATTAGAGCGACGGCGTTCAGTCGAGTCATTCAGACGGTGGTTATTACTGATCCTGCTGGCTTCAGTCAGACACAGTGCATGAAGTGAGGCATAACACCAAAGTTTTTAGAGTTTCCTTATAACAGCATAACAACTGCACTGTGTATACATGGACCTGGAGGATAAGATGGGCTGAAGATACTGTGTTTCTACAAGATTTAGCTGCTTATAATCTGATATTCAGCTTGTTGGAGTCAGGATAACAGCAGCTGATGGGAGTTGCACTGACTTTGCTCTGAAAAAGCAAGGAATTTTTGCACACAACACAGCTTTGTTGCACTGAAAAATCATCGAGTTGATAATTGTTTAACAGGCTAAAAGTCTTTTTAATCCGTTATTTCTTCACACAAAGGCTTTTTTTTATTAGAAACTGTTGTTTTAAAACTAATGTAGATTTCCATGTTTTTAGAAATGATTTTCCCTTTAATTTAAATTATTTAGGGCTGTGCAATGATTAAAAGTTTTAATCTAATTAATCACGATTTCCCTGATTAATCACGATTAATCGCATTTGTACGCAAAATCCAAAAATGAATCCAAAAGTAGTGTATAGCTTTTAGCATTTAGCTTTATTTTAAATGTGCTGCCATATGAATGAAAGTGCCATAACATTTGTTGTGCAAACACACTTTTAACATCAGCATCTTTCTGTAGTTTTTATGTAGAAGCCTCGCTCCACTGTCTGTTTCCTTGAATGACTTGCTGCTATCAGTTGTGTGTTTTGCCTTTAAGTGATATTTTAGACTGGAACTACTACGCTGAGAAGACAATTCAACTTGGCAGTGTTTACAGATGACTTTGGTTCTGTCGACTCCGCCGTCTGGAAGAACTTTAACATGAAAATGGCCGAGTAAAAGTTCCGTACCCTTCTCCATGTTTGGTGGATCCGCCGATTACTTTCTTTTCCGGTTCCACACCAGACAGCAACAGACTTTTACAAAATAAAAGCCTGTGAGCAACAGACTTTTACAAAATAAAAGCCTGTTAGCAACACACTTTTACAATAATAAAACCTGCGTTAATGCGCGATAAAATATTTATCTGCGTTAAATAATGAACAAGTTAACACGATAATAACGAGTTAACTCGCCCAGGCCTAAAATTATTATATTAAACGTCGGTATTTGGGCAGAATTTTCCCCTTTTTCTACATGTTTAAGTATTTTGTACAGTCAGTGTAATAAACAGCTGATTGATGCCTTGCTGCATAACGAGCTGACACATTCAAACTGTCCTGGTTTAGTTTAGTCTAAAACTGTCTTATCATTCAGTTTGGGTTGTTTTTTTTATCTCTCGCTCGCTGTGTTTCCTGCTCGCCTGTTTTGTGTTTAATTGATCACCTCCGTTCTGTCCCCGCTACACACTCCTGTTTGACATCACTCATTACTCACCTTGAGGACATATACTCGCCTGATTTTAGTCTGTAATGAAGCAACTAACTTTCCAGCCGACCAACTTTGTATTTTTCTCAAAAATATCACTTTTGAAAGGTTTTCCGCAGTGTTCCTTGCCGTTTATTATTAATTTCTGGTCTCCATAGAGGTGTAGTGCAGGAGTTCAGGGCAATTTGAGGGTCAGGGGTCAAAGACTACCACAGTAGGTACGCTTAAATGTTGGAAGAGAAGTCTGCATTTAGGGAATTACAGATAAGTTGGCGAGGTGTTTTTGAAAGGCAGTGATTTCTGCTAAATGAACAGTTGCTCTGATAATACACACAGGCAGCCAATTTGCTATCACTATGTCCTTCCTGCACAAACAAGGATGTTCTGAGAAAAGCACAAGAAAGAGAGGGTGTTGCTTTTTTTCATTTTATTTGTTTGCTTCCTCCTTCCTTCCTCTATTATAAATGACACAGAAAAACAACCAGCAAGAATCAGCATAAATGGGATTTTTCGAGGTTGGGGATGCGGCACAATCAAGCATCTTTGACAGCAAAATTATCCAAGTATGCCGTGTGTGTGTTTGTCTCTTATACAGCCAGATAAACACGGGCAGGAAAGATGGAAAGAAGGTGATAACTCTGGTGTTCGTTATAGTGTCGTACAGGCTTAGCGGGACAATGTCAGTAAATCAACTCGTGCTGAAATCCCACTCATGGTGATTTTATTTATATGTATTTATCTATATATATATATATATATATTATATGTGTCATATAAGTGTCTACTTGAGCCACACTGTGGCTGTGTTCGAAACCGCATACTACATACTTCCATACTGCATACTCATCGATCAGACAGTATGCAGAGCGTTTACCCACAATGCATTTCGCTCCTGCCCGAGCTGAAATCAGCCGGCCTGAAGCTGATTTCCCTTAAGCTCTAAACTCTGTAAACTTTAGCAACATTTGAAACATTTTCAGGTGAGAAAGTAGTCGTTTAGATCCCCAACGTGTTGAAAACCTGACAAAATACCGGCTGTTTACAATTTTGTTCCCATGAATTCGGCGCTACTAAAGCTAGCCGCAGTGAGCAACGCACTTCCGGTTATTTTCACCAAAATAAAATACCCGTTGCCTTTTATCATAGGGAAAGCCATTACGATACAATTGGTGCTTTTGTTTTGAAAACAGGAAGTGAACCTACCCTCGTTGTAGCTAGCTTGAAACTGCCGTTTTGACAGGAAATGACGATCGGCGACGTCACGTTACGTTGCATCTTGGGTAGTTTGAGTACGAGTAGTAACCTCATGATGCATACCCAACATTTCAGAGAATCTAGTATGCATCCGGGAACTTCTCGCTTACTCAAACTTGCATACTAACTCAAAAAGTTAGTATGAGTAGTAGGAGTAGTATGCGGTTTCGAACACATTCTGTGTCTCTCGATTGGCCTGGGAACGCCTCGCGGTCACCCAGGATGAGCTGGAGGAAGTAGCAGGGGAACAGGGATGTCTGGGCTTCTCTATATTTCCACCGCGACCCCATGTGGATGGATGACTCATCATCAAGTATCATGTAAACAAGAAATCTGGTTCCCTCAGATTGGTTTTGGGAGTAAGTGACAGCTGGTTATCACAGCTAAAGGTGTTTATATCAGGGCTTAAAGGGAAAGTTCTGTTTTTTTTTTTTAAACCTGGACCTTATTTCTAGCTGTTCGTTTACTCATTGATAACATTTTGGTGTCACTCGGAGTCGTTTGGACGCTACTTAGCTCCTTGAAGAGCGAGAACGGGAGTGAACGGTGCAAAGCCAATGCAGCCTCTAAACTCCTTCATTTCACCGATACTTTAACACGAATCGCCCATTAGCTAGTATTCCCCCGTGAGTTGGGGTTAGTGCACGATAAAGACTGCAGACACCGAGATGTAAAGAAGGAATTTTAATTTTACTATTAGATACAAATCAAAAAGGAAAATAAATTAAATGCTTCAGGCTGTAAATGTCTCCATTAAACTTTATATTTGGAAGATGTCCGATTCCTGGTCAGTTTCATGTCGTTATCCTCGCCGACACCTGATTTCCACCAGTAACCAGGTTATTTTGTAAATGTCAAAATGGTCTGAGAGAAGAAATGATGGTGCCTGCGTGGGAGCTGAAGGCAAAGGTTTTGTGAAAAGCACGGTAATTGTCTTCTGACATTTGTGGGTGTGCATACGTGCACCTGTGCGCTGGTGCGAAAATTATAATTCTCACCTTGATGCTTGTAGAATTGAGCTATCAATCTAGTTTATAGGGAGTGGAGGGTAAAAATGAGCACGAAAAGTAGAGAATAAAGACAACAGGGAGAGATTTAAAGAAAGAAAAGGAAGGCGTGAACAGAAGAAAAGTAGTCAGAATAAGTATAAAAAGGTGGCAGATGGAGACCTGAGAAGTGCAGCTTAAAATATTTAGAAATCCAGCACACACACACAACTAGAAGAGCAAGAGTGAGTTGACAGGGTGCAAATGAACTACTTTAAAGCAGACCGAATACAAGCTGTTTTCGCTGTCGCCAGTCATTTGTGCTCCATGTGTCATCTCTCCATTCGGTGCCAGTCACAGCCAGCTTCTCCCATCACTGCTTCTGTTTTAACACAAGCTGGTAACAATACTCCCACTACACTGTCAGGCAAGCTAAAACATGAGGGGAAAATGTGGAAGAAACCTCTAGACATCATTCTCTAGCTTGAATCTCCAACCTTTCAGATGTATTCTATGAAGGTGGTGCTGCAGTATCCTGGTATAATTTCCAGTGACGCTAAGATAGCAGCGCAGACACCGGATCTGCCTGCCGGAGCCAAAATACACACGACTGTACTGAATATCATCTGATATCCAAGATCCAAGGAATCAGGTCAGCTGGTCCAGTCCAGAGTCCAGACTAAACATGGAGAAGCAGCATTTAGCTGTTATGCTGCAAACAAGTGGAACAAACTGCCAGTGGACATTAAACTTTCACCAAATGGAGACATTTTTAAATCCAGGTTAAAAACATTTCTGTTCTCATGTGTCTATGCATGAAATCTGCACGATATCTTTGAACTTATGTTACTGTTACTGTTGCTTATTTTTAAATTAATTTAAATTATTTTATTTTATTTATTAATTTATTTATTAATTTATTTTATTTTATTTTATTTTATTTTATTTTATTTTATTTTATTTTATTTTATTTTATTTTATTTTATGTATTTTTAATTCTTCTTCCACTCCCTGCTGCAATGCTTTTATTTTATGTAAAGCACTTTGAATTGTTTTGTACATGAAATGTGCTACAAATAAATTTGATTTGATTTGATTTAATATCTGAACAGAAAATACAAATGAAAGAAACACGTCTTGACTGTATTAATTTTTTTTCGTGCATTATTCCAGTTCTAAAAATAATTGAATCCTCAGATCTTTGAAACTGCAAAGTCACTAAAGCAGAGTTAAAGGCAGGTGGTTTGGTTCAGGTATGATTTATAGATCAGCAAGTAACAGGAATGTTCTTTGGATAAGAAAATATAGACAAAATTGCAGACTGTCCGATGCAAAAAGTGTCAGAGGACTTTTCCAGATGGCAGTTGTTTCTTTATGCTAAAATTAGCTTGTTGGTTTGTTTTGGAGTCACGACTGAATTTGCTTGTTGGTTTGTTTTGGAGTCACGACTGAATTTGCTTGTCTATCAGATTTCGTTCTTGATTCTCCACGCTGAGAGCGAGACATTTGCTAGTTCCCACTGCAACACAAGTGCATCATTGGGATTAGACGCTGGCGATCCAGATCAGCAACACGCCTGTCTATACCACAGACTGTCTTTTTTTTTTGTTCTCATGGGTTACTGATGTTTGAACACTTAAAAACACTTTTAACACAGGTTTCTTTTCAGTTTTCTTTTAGATTGTTTTTCTTACTTCCCGTCTCCTTCTCCGCCTGTAATCTCTGTTCAGATTCTAATTTCTTTTGTGCATTTTGTCTCAAAACTGTCAGCTGTGGTGCCCAGATATAAAACAGAGTTTCGTGTCTGCTGTATGTAATGATGTTGTTGTCGCTGTCATCCTCACCAGTGCACCTCTAAGCTGTCAGTGTTGTCATACTTATTGATGCAGGGGCTCAGAAAAGATACATCCTTTCCATTAGCTCTTAATCTCCTTGCCTTGGTTGGGAATAAAGCAACGTTACTGGGAGGATTTAAGGGCGAGCTTCTCTTTCCCACCTCCTTCTCCTCCTCACTTCTCCACAACATTAAATTCTTTTTATTTGTTCTCTACAGCAAAGACGCATAAACACGCACACATACATATATATATATATATTGATGTGTTTTTCTAGATTGACCCCACTCCTTAGGGCCAAAAAAGCTGATTAAATTGAGAGCTCTACACACCACTAACAAACACATCCATACAGCTGGAGTCAATACAAAGCTCAGGCCGTTCTGTTATTAGTTTTTATTACTTCTCGTGTTTGTCGTTCGATAACCAATACCCCGTGTTTGCTTTGTCATTTCTGTGTCAACATCATATTTCATTTCATTGTATTCAAAAATGCCAGACGTATTATTTCTTTGAGGGAGGCTTAATGAAAAACTAGATGTGTGTGAGAAAGCAGGTGACTGAGAAATGGAAGGAGAGGCACAAAGGTGTTTTGTATTTCTTAAGTTTGTTTTTATTCATGTTGAATTATTGCTCTGCTGGCAGACTGCAAACCAGCTCCCAACACATTCACAGTCCTGGACACACCCACCAGTGTGGGAGATCTCGTGGAAGAAGGTGAGGAATTTGAACCGCTGTGATTGGATAAACAGTTTCCCAGACTGCCATCCACTGGGATGTATGTATGGATTAGAGAGACGGGAGAGCAGCAACATCTGTGGCAACAGCAGCGCCTGAGTGGTAGATGCTGTTATCTTGCAGAACAGGAGGGAAACATCCTGGTTTTCAAGGAGTCTGTAATAGTTTTATTTACATTGAAAAATGTAACCTGGCTGAGTGGAAATGCTGCACTTTGATAACACTGCACTGGAAAAAAATCAAAGTCTTACCAAGTATATTTGTCTCATTTCTAGTCAAAATATCTCATTACACTTAATATAAGACACAACTGCCTAACAAGTACTATTTCAGCCAGATATAGGGACTTGTTTTAATACAATACATCTGGAATATCTTGTTAAATGAAAAAGTCTTGAAAACAAATAGTTTTGAGTCACATTTCATATGAAACAAGCTTTTTTTTTTCATTTGAAGAGGTTTTTAAGCTAATTTCAAGATCACTTTTATCTCAAAAGTTATGAAATAAGTTAAACTTATTTCAAGAAATCTTGACAAGCCGATTTTCACTAGTTCCATTGGCAGATTTTTTTGCTTATTTCAAGCAAAAACGTCTTGTATTTGTTGTTTTTTTACTTATTTTTGGAGGGGCATTTTTTCCAGTGTGATTCATTAGCAGTGGTCCCAGCCGTGGAAGTCGTGGATAATTTACTCTGTGTTGGGTTTGTCACCTCACAGCAGGAGGTTTTCTGGTTCGAATCCCGGCTGGGGCCTTTCTGTGTGGAGTTTGCATGGGTTCCAGGTACTCCGGCTTCCTCCCTCTGCCCAAAAACATGCATCAGGTTGATTGGTGACTCTAAATTGACCCTGGGAGTGAGTGTTGGCGTGGAAAGTTGTTTGTCTCTGTAGGGTCCTGTGATGGACTGACGACCTGTCCAGGGTGTACCCCGCCTCTCGCCCAATGACAGCTGGGATAGGCTCCAGCTCCGACTCCCCCGAGTTGGATTAGTGTTATAGTTGGTATAGAAAATGGATGGATGGAAGTTTGAAGTCGTGATTGAGCTTGACTCTTATTGGCTCATGGTGTCCTTCCCAGTGTCGTATTAAACAAATGACATCAGGAGATTGCTGTGTTTTGAGGTGTTAAGGTGGAAATCCTGTAAATGGAGATTTGTAACGTGCTGTAAACACTCGGTAGGGTCACATGGCACTGAAAGGATCGGATTATTGGCTAAATTACAATCAGATTGAGTTATTAAGTTCATGTAGACACCTTAATCTGACAAGAAATTGGATCGGATCGAATTAAGACCCTGAGATAACTCGGTTGAAAGTCAAATTAAACGTGTTTGTAGACGCTGAAGCACGTGGTGAATCAGACTTTGCGTTCTGCGCATGCTCCAGATGTTTTCCCGGGGTCGTGACCCGGAAGTCAAAGGAGACGATATTCCTGTTGTTGTCGCCGTCAGAAAGAAACAACCAACGCGATGGAGGGCTCCGTTGGGCATCGAGTTTGTGCAACAAGCAGCTCATCACAGACCAAATGTAGAGGGACGTAGCTTCATCTGGCTCTGCGTTCTCCATCTTTCTCCAATGCCTGAGTTTGTTGTTGTTGTTGGTGGTGAAGAGGTCAACAGGAAGTGGCTCTATTAGCAACAGCTGGAATGGGTACAGCGCCACCTATCATACCGGGGTATGACACGCTTTGTGCCTCTGATCCCATTCATTCACCGCCAGATATCCAAGGAGAATTACCCTTGCTCAACTCATTCTTATTGTAATTTAGCCAATAATCCGATCCTTTCGGTGCCATGTGACCCCACTCATTGTGAAGGACATGAAGGTTCACTGACTGCAAGACTTTTGCTGAGATGCCGGCTTACAGAAGGACATTTACTGTCTTCTTATTTATTTTTCTTGCAAACGCTCCATCAGGATAACAAATTGCCAGAGCAACAGCGTGGAAGAGATGTGCCTGCAGCACGTGGCACTGCTGGTGACCGATTGCCCAAAAATATGCAAATCTCAGGGAAAAAAAAGCTGATAAAGTGGTTTGAAAAGTTGCTAAATCTAACTACAAAACTGTAAAGTCAGCAACATTAAGGTGAACTGAAGCATGGCGTTCACTTTTGTGAGTGGAATGGATGTCATGCACATGCTGAAAAAGTAGTCCCTGTGCCACCATATGAACAACTGATTGGCGTTGCCTTTGGGTCCAAAGGTAAATATTTCACTGGATAACTTTTGTAGTTGACGATAAAACAGTTGTGAATGACAAGAAGTCTTCCTGCTGAGGCTTCTCATATAAATCTTACAATGTGCATCTGCACAAGGTACCGTTTAAACTACTTCCCATCTGTCACCTCATACATATGAATGCAGAGCTCAAACACACGCACAGAGGATCAGTCCGGGTTGTTTTTCTGCAGCTATGAATCGAACTGAACAGAGACAGAAAAGCCTCGCAGGGCTCTAAATGCTTTAAAGTCGAAGCAAATTTTAGATGTAAACACCTACAAACCTGTTTTTTTTTTTTTTTTTTGTTCCTACCACTCCCCCCTCCTTCTCTTTAGGCTCTGTAGTGGATGGTTTTATCCCTGCCTCGTTACTGTGTCATGAATATGCAATGTGATCCTCCTGATCCCTGTGGGGACACACTGCCTCATCTCGTCTCTGCTGCCTACACAGGAAGGTCAGAGGTCAGAGGTCGGGCTCGGCTGTGGAGCGCACACAACCTGGAGCTCGTACAGATGCTGTGCTTTTCCTCTCGCAGCACTTCAGCTGAACTCTTTTAGCTGAAGAAGAGGCAGGTTTCAGTTTTAAAAGATGTTTGATGATAGTATTTATCGCTATTTTAATGCAAATGAAGGTTTTGGTGTTAAAATACAAAACTTAGGGCAAATTTAATTGATTTTTATAAACTTATGCTGCTTCTTTTATTCGTCTTGGCTGTATTCATTTGATTTGATTAATTTCTATAGTGCAATTGAATGAATTTTCTCTACATTTAAACATAGAGACAGAGATCGCTCATTCGTATGTTCAGACGTATTTCTGTCTGTCTGGTGAGATAAAGTTATGGGTATGAGTGCACGTGTCTGTGGGCGTGTTTGCTGTCTGTTTTCACCAGATAATTTCCAGGACTGTCAGCAGCTGAGCTCATCAGGACATAAATGCTTGTTCGGCACGTTTGTGTTTGATTTTCACGACTCCTCAAGAACCATTTAGATTAGGCAGATCAGACCAGTAATGACTACATCTGATGCACAGGCCTCATCTTGTTTTTTTGTAATTCTCTGAAGGTGTGATTGAAATGTTTTAAGTGGCTGCTGGGCGGGTGTTAAGATGAACATCTCGAGTCTCCTTTCAGCCGAGTCATTGATTTGAGCTCTGCATTGAAAATGTGAACAAAAGAAAACATTTACGCCGCCATCTTAATAGAAATGAATCTATCAGAAAACGTGACTTGTTTTAAGTTGGATAGCAGGCATTGATTGTAGCTTCACATTATATTTGGCTTAATGTGCTCTCATTAACGTTGCTTTTTTGTTGTTTTTCCACCGGTGTTCACCGTCTCAGCAGAGCAGCTTCACCACAGACTTTTTACCGGAGCACGTGCCCCTGTAAACATGTTTTGTGCCCCTGTAAACATTCCCATAAACATCCTTCAGACTACGCTAAGACTGATGTGCCAAGGAAGAATAACATTGACATGATGTTTCCTATTTCAACAATTTAACCTGCTTTAGCCTGCACAGGTCTACCAAAGAGTGAAGTAAAGAGGTTTTATTCGCAGGCATTGGGTGCAAAATCAGAGTTGGAACGCAAGATACTGCGACCCGAACGTCTTTTATCAGCGGATGGTAGCCCACACATTGTGCCAATCGAAGCGAAGTAGGCGATATGAATCACTAAGCATTGATGGATTGCCGTCATTGTGGTCATGGACATAAAGAAATTCTCACAAAGGAGAGTCAGAAGTAACCAGGAGAACTGAGAATGAAGTGGAGGGAGGTGAGAGGCCCTATAGGCCTCTGTCATTTCTTACAGCAAATACACAACGTTTGCATTTAGGCTTAAACAGTGTCTGGTTCCATGGCAGATGAATTAATGCGAGACAATATCCTATTCTGCCTATTATAGCCTATTTACTAAACTATCTTAGGCATTATAAATGGGTAAAATGTGGGTAGGCTAGTTTAAAAGGCTACTCAATCAGGGGAATAACTTATCAGACCATATCAGATACTCTTAATTTAAGATCTTGGCTGTGTTCGAAACCGCCTACTTCTCCTACTACTCCAACTAACTTTAACTTTTTTTAAGTTCCCGGATGCATACTAGATTCTCCGAAATGTTGGGTATGCATCATGAGGTTACTACTCATACTTAAACTACCCAAGATGCAACGTAACGTGATGTCGCCGATCGTCATTTCCTGTCAAAACGGCAGTTTCAAGCTAGCTACAACGAGGGTAGGTTCACTTCCTGTTTTCAAAACAAAAGCACCAATTGTATGGTAACGGCTTTCCCTATGATAAAAGGCAACGGGTATTTTATTTTGTGAAAATAACCGGAAGTGCGTTGCTCACTGCGGCTAGCTTTAGTAGCGCCGAATTCGTGGGAACAAAATTGTAATTTGTCAGGTTTTCAACACGTTGGGGGTCTAAACGACTACTTTCTCACCTGAAAATGTTTCAAATGTTGCTAAAGTGATATATTTACAGAGTTTAGAGTTTAAGTGAAATCAGCTTCAGGCCGGCTGATTTCGGCTCGGGCAGGAGCGAAATGCATTGTGGGTAAACGTTCTGCATACTGTCTGATCGATGAGTATACCGTTTGCAAGTATGTAGTAAGTAGTAGGCGGTTTCGAACACAGCCTTTGACTTTTTATTTTGCAATATTCCCTCTTGTAGAAATATTTATTGACTGTGCTGCAGTAAGATAAAAAAATGTTCAGTACCTGGACTGAAATATTGTTCATTATTTTGTATCTGTTGAAAATTGTAATACTGTGAATACTGTGTTTTTTTTAGTAATATTGCTTCTTGTAAAAGGCTGACTTGATTATGTTTGATGAGCTGCTACAGAAGGAGAAATTGAAAAGCTAAATGGCTGAACTCAAAAGTGTTTTTATTTGCTTAGATAGCCTGTAGCTCTGTTAAACCTGTTGAGGTTCATGCAAATTTGAATAAATGTTCTTATACATCCAGTTCAGGCTCATTTTCTGTATACAGTAAGGCAGTGTTGGTGGTGGGGTTCTGGCTGGGGGGCTATGCCCCCGTACAGCTGTATGCCTGGCTACGTCCCTGGTCACCCACAAAGAAACCGTGTGTTACGCCCACGGACATCTAGTGGTCAAGCTGGATATGGCAACCAGTACCATTTGTCTGCATGTGAAAAATGCATCATCACAGATTGCAATGCAACCCCAGGCTGTTGTTTTGTATTGATCAGTGTCGGCTTCACAAGACAGAAACCACAACCCATGAGTGTTAAAATGTGTCAGTACTTTTAAACGCTGAGCATGCATTTAGGATCATGAGTGTAAGGGGAAGTAGAAGAGGGTTGAAACCGAGGTGCAGGTTGAACAGGTGCTTTAGTGGAAGTCGGCATCGATTCAGCGTTGTCATGTTTCTATGTTTAACATCTTTATGAGTTGACATGTGAGGAAGCAGAGCGGCAGTTATGTATTTGATTGTTGTGTTATTTTGAGATGACGAAGCTCGATTTTCACATGTTTATAGCTCAATTTATCGCTTTTTCTTCCAAGAATTTGGCCTTTTGTTGTTCTTGAGGTCACAACGTGTTATAAAGCTTTGGTTTCCCATAGGGCTGGGCAACGATTAAAATGTTTAATCTAATTAATCCCATGATTTCCCTGATTAATCACAGACTTGTGACTCGTTCATGTGTTTTGAAGGCGTGGTTTCTAGGGGTGGGCTGAAGGGAGAGGCAAGGTTGTGTATTTTCCAAAATATAGCTTGCAGGAACCGTTTTTCCAAGATCTCAGACCCCACCTTTATTCGCATTTGTACGTAAAATCCAAAAATGAATCCAAAAGTAGTGTATAGCTTTCAGCATTTAGTTTTATTTTAAATGTGCTGCTTCATTTTCACTATGAATGAAAGTGCCATAACATTTGTTGTGCAAACACACTTTTAACATCAGCATCTTTCTGTAGTTTTTATGTAGAAGCCTCGCTCCACTGTCTGTTTCCTTGAATGACTTGCTGCTATCAGTTGTGTGTTTTGCCTTTAAGTGATATTTTAGACTGGAACTACTACGCTGAGAAGACAATTCAACTTGGCAGTGTTTACAGATGACTTTGGTTCTGTCGACTCCGCCGTCTGGAAGAACTTTAAAATGAAAATGGCCGAGTAAAAGTTCCGTACCCTTCTCCATGTTTGGTGGATCCGCCGATTACTTTTTTTTTCCGGTTCCAAAGCAGACAGCAGCAGACTTTTACAAAATAAAAGCCTGTGAGCAACAGACTTTTACAAAATAAAAGCCTATTTTAAAAATAATAAAACAGGGGTGGTCTGTGGCGTGGTGGGTTGAGCAGGCGCCCCATGTACAGAGGCTATAGTCCTCGCTGCAGCTGGCCCCGGTTCAAGTCCCGCATTGGACAGCCCTGTGCTGCAGGTCGTTCCCCCTCTCTCTGCTTCCTGTCTCTCTGAACTTTCCTATCCATTAAAGGCACAAAAGCCCCCCCCCCCCCCCCCATTTTTTTTTTAAATAAAAAACACCCCAAAAAAACATACGTTAATGCGCGATAAAATAAGTATCAGCGTTAAATAATCAATGCGTTAACGCGATAATAACGAGTTAACTTGCCCAGCCCTAGTTTTCCAACATCATCAGGCGATCATGTCGAACTTATTTCATTTCAGTCAGGGAGGATCTGTAACAGGAAGTCAAGGCATGCATTTGTAATTCTGTTTAGTAAATGTCTGCACAGGTTTAACCAGCTTCAGCCAGTCGCTGCCCTTCAGAGAGTCCCCCTGTTTGCGGTGACAAACCCTGTTATCTTGTGATACCCACATACATTTACCCTTTATCACGAGCAGAAAATAGAATAGTCATCTCAAGATAATGACATAATTAACCCCTCATCACTACAAAATTAACTTTGATATCTTGAGATAATGAGATAATTAACTTGTGATCTTGAGAAAATTATATTCGAAAAATAAACTTACAAGCTCGGCTTCTCACGAGTGACCCAAGCTGCATCGCTGTGGGGAAACAGTAGCTGTCTGTTTTTTTTGTGAAACGGCTTTTGTTGTGCGATCCTGACCAATAACAAGTTTTTGCTTTGATCATTTGGAAAATGCGGTTCACATACCATCTCACAACATACTGCATCTATACCTGAAGGCTGAACTACATGTAAAGGAGCAGCTTCAGCATCCCTCCACAAACCTTTGGTCTTAATTAACGATGGAAAAAAAACCCAACATCAGTTCTCTTCCTTTGCCTGTCCCCATAGTGCTTCGCCTCGTCGTGTTTTTCTCTTCTTTGACGGGGTTGATTCCCGTGCTGTTGCCTGTTCTTGCATCACAAAATATTCACAATTCTTTATTTTTTAAATAAATACCTCAAACTTGTCGCAGCAGCAAACTCAACCACTGATTCCTTCATTTTCTTCTTCTTAGTCTCCCTCTGACAAGTATTCATCTTCTACACATGCTGCCTTGTGTTGCAGTAATATGGCTGGCCTATATATATATATGTATATACTAGGGCTGGGCAACGATTAAAATGTTTAATCTAATTAATCACATGATTTCCCTGATTAATCACGATTAATCGCATTTGTACTCAAAATCCAAAAATGAATCCAAAAGTAGTGTATAGCTTTTAGCATTTGGTTTTATTTTAAATGTGCTGCCATATGAATGAAAGTGCCATAACATTTGTTGTGCAAACACACTTTTAACATCAGCATCTTTCTGTAGTTTTTATGTAGAAGCCTCGCTCCACTGTCTGTTTCCTTGAATGACTTGCTGCTATCAGTTGTGTGTTTTGCCTTTAAGTGATATTTTAGACTGGAACTACTACGCTGAGAAGACAATTCAACTTGGCAGTGTTTACAGATGACTTTGGTTCTGTCGACTCCGCCGTCTGGAAGAACTTTAAAATGAAAATGGCCGAGTAAAAGTTCCGTACCCTTCTCCATGTTTTCTTTTCTGGTTCCACAGCAGACAGCAACAGACTTTTACAATAATAAAATAAATAATAAAACAGGGGTGGTTTGTGGCGTAGTGGGTTGAGCAGGCGCCCCATGTACAGAGGCTATAGTCCTCGCTGCAGCTGGACCCGGTTCGAGTCTCGCATCGAACGGCCCTGTGCTGCGTGTCGTTCCCCCTCTCTCTCTGCCCCCTCTCTCTGCCCCCTGCTTCCTGTCTCTCTAAATTTTCCTATCCATTAAAGCCACAAAAGCCCAAATTTTTTTTAAATTGTATTTTTTTTATTTAAAAAAATAGTTTTTTCTAAAAAATAAAACATGCGTCAAATATTTAATGCGTTAACGCGATAATAACGAGTTAACTCGCCCAGCCATATATATATATATATTTATATGGTGGTAAAAACAACTCATTTCTATTATAATAAACTGACATGAGGAACCAGAAGTGAATAAAGGAAAGGATCCCGCGTTGTGTTGAGCAAACAGTTCATCCGTACCTGCACAATAGGACATAACTCTCAAATGCAGCACTGGGTAAAATAAGCAATTTCTGCATGACGTTCTGCAGTTCAGATTAAAGTATCCATCATATGTTTAGCTGAGTTAGGCATGTTTTAATATGTGTAGACTATCCAAATGCAAATCAAATTGATTGTTTTGTAAATGAATGCTTTAATCAAGCATCTGATCTTCATGCATGGAAAAAAGTGCAGAAAATAAGGGTGACAAACAGTCACTGACACCCCGCCAGCCCCCCTTCAGCTTGGTGGGTCACGGTCTTATTAGACTGTGACTTAGCCTCATTACGTGAGCTTAGATTTATTGGGAGAAGGAGCTTTTTCGGGGGTTTGAAAACCAACCCCAGCACTTCATCCCTGCAGCTAGAAGTCGGATAAAGTTGCAGACTTTCAAAGTGATAAACAGAAATGACATCCTGCATGCGAAAAAGCCAACAATATGCCGGTATGTGTGTTTCTGTGTGTGTGTGTGCGCGCTGGGGTCATGGACAGAGATGTATGAGCTGGAACAGAAAACAATGTAGAAACCAAACAAGCAGTGCTGCTGCGGGGAGAGATCTATAGGCATCCTTAATTGATGACTGAACAGTGTGTGTGTGCGTGCTTGTGTTCTCCCTTGTTGTTGTGGGTGAGACGACGTTGAGAGAAAGCGGATGAGAAAGTGTTTGTCTCTGTGTGTGTGTCTGTGTGTAGTATTGATGGCGCTTTCTTCACACCGGAGCTCAATAAGCCCTGACTTCAAACAAACAGCAACCATTTCACACAGGAGGGAGGAAAAACAAGGAGGTAAAAATAAATGAAGGACAAAGGATGGAAGACGATAAATAAGCAGGACTCGGGCAATCTAGAATGAGAGGAGAAGAAGTAGTGATGGGGAGACTTCAGAAGCAGAAAGGAAAGATGAAAGAGGACAGATGAGGGGAGAAGGTAAAGCCACAAATAACAGGACAGGAGGAAAAAAAGATGCTTTTTTCCATTGGTGATGATACCAGGGCTTTGACTTTTATTCTCAGATGAGCTACAGTGTGTTCGGGTGTGTAAGAAGCCTCAGAACAGCTGGCCAGGCCAACCTGGTCTGCCGGTACAGCTGGAGGTAATGTGGCTCGGGCTTCAGTAATTACATTATTTTGGTAATTAAGTATTCCATCAATTATTCAATCAATTAATCAGATCATTAAATAAGAAGAATTCACATCATTCATTGGTTTCCTTTTCAGAAAATGCAGCCTGTTTAATAGTTAAACTGCACACAGATGTTCAAAGAACTGTGTTTATGAATATCTTCTAGAGCTAAATGACCATTTTCATGCTAGCTTCTGTCAAGCAGGTAACATCTGTCTGCTTCTGTGCTTCCTCTGCTCTCATCGACTGTATTTCCACCCAACTGAACTCCTGACAGAGCCTTTTATTTATATGTTACTGTTAAAAAAAGCAGCGCTATAGGGTGAGCAGATTGCATCAGATTGTATCAGTTTAGATGGTTCTGTCTGATTTTATATCCCGTTTGAATAAATTTTAAGACTGTGACTTTCCTGCACATTATTTACTGGTGTACTTCTCAGACGGCGGTCACACTGATTTACATTACAAGGCTAACGTGAAGCATTACTGTGGCCGAGATGTGAACATAAATAAGACTAACTGCTTCATGCTACTATGCAAAATCATCGACTTTCCAGTGAAATATTTTCACTTTTCTTTAGTTTTAAATGATCCCAAACTTTAGACTGTTTCAATTCATTTCTCACCACCGTTTTCCTTGTTTGTACCATCACATTGTTGGACATTAAGCCCACTTTATGAGAGTATTAACCGTCCAAACAAGCAGTTTTTGGTATCAGAACCACCGTCACGGTGCGTGTTATTTCTGAATGTTTAGGTTAACACAATTAAGCCCGACTGTGTTGAACTTGCTCTGCATTACATCATATCCATACCAAAGAGGATCAGATCTGTCATAAATATAAAGACTTGCAAAGAAAATACCAAAGACGGGTTAAAGTGAATATATCTCTGTGTGCTAACAGTGTGAGCAGACCTTTGTACACACATGGAAACAGTCCATTAGTCGGGTATCTGAACTGTGTTTAGGTAAAGATTCCTGGAGATAGAATAGAGAGCTTGGCTTGTAAAACTTTATCCTTTCATATCTTGGCAATATTACTCAGGGGTATGCTCAGTTTTCATTGTGTATTGTTATATAACATTATTCCAGTTCATTTAGAAGAACATGAAAACACAAAACTTGGCCTCGGATTCCTTCGTTTTTACTTGTACTGTGATAGTTTTATGCATTTTCATGAATTATGACTATCACTGATTGCCAGGCTTCTACCTCTCAATATTAAGGTTTTAATAATCTTGTTATCTCAAAACAGCAGCGTTTGAAGTCTGTTATTTGAGCTGTAAGAGTTTTATCTCTTCATTGAAACTCTGTTCTGCCTCCTCCACTCTGATTAAAGCAGAACGCGAGGAGCTGATCCATCGTTTCCACTCGCTGTGTCTCAGCTGCTGTGCTGCTCCTCAGAGAGCCAGACTACAAAGTGCCACGGCACCCACCAGTCGCTCCGGAGCTGATCTAAAGATCTAAAGTCGCAATCTTGCAGTTTCCTGGGATAACAAGATAGTTTGGAACCTGTAGATTGCAAAACTTTGATACCTCGTTACAGCATGAAAACTAATCTGCCAAGTTCAGATCTCGGGATAACAAACTAAGTCTCTGTAAATTATCTCTGTCAGGCTGAGTTGGTACAAGCAGGGGTTGTTTTCTGAGGCGTCTGACCTGTTTGGGGTGTGACCAATCTCACCCATTTCTGCTTTGTTTTGTTAGTGTCTTTACTCTGTATAATCTGTGTCGATGCCTATCTCTCTGAAGTGTTTGAAATACAGATTTCACTGCCAGCCTGTGCCACCTTAAAGGGATAGTTCGCCTCTTTTGACATGAAGCTGTATGACATCCCATATTAGCAATATCATTTCTGAACATCTTCTTACCCCCTGCTGCGTCCTGTGAGCAGAGTTCCAGCCTCGTTTTGGTGTTGATGAAGGTAGTCCGGCTAGTTGGCTGGGGTTTAAAAAATAAAGCGTTTTGCTTCTCAAAACAATATGCGTTCAACAGAGTAATACATTTGCATCACAAAATCGTTGTGCAGGAAAAAGTCAGACCTCACAATCGCTTGGCACTACTTTCTCTCCCTTCGTATTACTGCCTGCTGCCGACAGCCGCGCCTGTTTCACGGTGTTTACTGCTCAGTTTGCACTTCGGTCTACACAGCAGGCAGTGATACGAAGGGAGAGAAAATAGCACCAAGCGATTGTGAGGTCTGACTTTTTCCTGGAGAACCATTTTGTGATGCAAATGTATTACTCTGTTGAACGCATATTGTTTTGAGAAGCAAAACGCTTTATTTTTTAAACCCCAGCCAACTAGCCGGACTACTTTTGTCAACACCAAAACGAGGCTGGAACTCTGCTCACAGGACGCAGCAGGGGGTAAGAAGATGTTCATAAATGATGTTGCTGATATGGGATGTCATACAGCTTCATGTCAAAAGAGGCGAACTATCCCTTTAATACTTAATCTGCTGCTGAAAATCCATATTCAAGCCTGTGCTTCATTTCTGAAGTTGATTTTTTTTTTCATCTGTTGGGCACAACCAACTTTTATCCCACAGCCATAAGGCTTTTTGACAGTGAATGCTGAGTTCTTCTCAAATTGATTGATTTTTTTTTATTTGATTTATTTGTTTATTTAGTCATTTATTATTATTATTAGTTAGTAGTAGTATTTTTACTAGAATTGGTATTATTATTGTTGTTGTTAATACAATTATTGTAAATATTTTAAAAAATTTTTTAGCTACTTGACTAATTTGAAATTCCCCCATTGGGGGATGAATAAAGTATTTTTCTATTCTATTTCTATTCTATTAACCAAAGCCTAAAAACATCATTAGCACCTCCACCATGTATTTTCTATTCCGTTTAATTATTTTTGGTCAAGGAAAACAAGTTGGGATCATTCTATATAACCCTGTAAAAAAAAAAGCAGTCATATAAATGCAGACGGAGCACAAAAGCTTGGATAAAGCTCGGGTCATTTTAATTTGAGAGGACATGAAGGATGATATTCCTCTTACCTCTGTGGTAATGCCACTGATGACCACCATCTGTCTGAGTTTAATTTGCCTTTAAGCAAATAGAAAATAAATTTAATGGAAATATCACTTGTTTTGATGTGTTATTACAGCCGCTACAAAAGTCATGCATCACAATATAATAGAGGAATTAATGTGTGTGTTTATGTGTGTGCAGTGCAACCCAACAGGGGAAATAATAAAGACACACGCATGATTTATGCCTTGGCTACACAAAGTAATTCATCATCTGGCTGGTGCACAATTTAAAGTGGAGAAACAGAAGGTTAGGAAGGTTTGTGGGATGTGGATGATCAGAAACAGGAGTAGCTGTAAATTAGTAGAAACGGCACAAAGAGTCATCTGAAAGCTTGATTTGTAACATCTGTTTTACTGGCAATGCACTGTTGTCACCCTCTGTGTTCTGTTTCCTTTACCTTGTTGGGCTGGGTTGTGTTGAGTTCTCTTTTATCTTTACTCGCTAACGAGCACGAGTTCCAGCAGTAATGTTCTCATTAGCAGCAGTCCTGCACGCAGAGGCTGATGTCTCTCTTTCCTCTTTAATTCTTCAGCTCTGATACGAGCTGCTGAACGTATTAACGCTGAGCCTGTTGACGCCTCATTGGGACAAATTCTCAACGATACTCAGACATTGGAATCGAAGCATAAAAAGTATTTTATATTGACAACACCAGCGAAATGTAATCGAATGGTCTCGTTTACTGTGAGAAAACATTCATGCACTCCACTATAATGGGCGTGAAAACCCTGCTGAGCTCCACTTTGCTTCAGTTCATTTTAAATAAGCTTCAGTCAGTGGCACAGCAGTTTTAACTTGGATTCAGAGAGTGTTGCTGAAGCCGTGCAGGCGTCTCCTGAACAGAAATGAGTCGTTTTTGCAGTTCTACCTGAGAGCCTGAAGATTACACTGGAAAAAATCAAAGTCTTACCAAGTATATTTGTCTAATTTCTAGTCAAAATATCAAAATATCAAAATATCTCATTGCCTCCCTTGATATCAATGCGTTCAGCCACCTATCGACAGCCGCGCCTGTTACGGTGTTTGCTGCTCGGTCTGCTCTTCGGTCTGCACAGTTTACACAGCAGGCAGTGATACGAAGAGAGAGAAAATAGGGCCAAGCGATTGTGAGGTCTGACTTTTTCTGGAGGGACGATTTTGTGATGCAAATGTATTACTCTTTTGAACGCATATTGTTTTGAGAAGCAAGACGCTTTATTTTTTAAACCCCAGCCAACTAGCCGGACTACCTTCATCAACACCAAAACGAGGCTGGAACTCTGCTCACAGGACGCAGCAGGGGGTAAGAAGATGTTCATAAATGATGTTGCTAATATGGGATGTCATACAGCTTCATGTCAAAAGAGTCGAACTATCCCTTTAAGTTCTTGGGAGTTTTATGGTAATGGACCCAGAATCTCGATGTTTTGTTTCTCGAGCCTCTTAGTTATCACTTTTCCCCCACGGCACAGTGCTTCATCATGCTGGAAAAGGCATTGTTCTTCACCAAACTGCTCTTGAAAGTTGCTCTCGGAGGATGTTTTGGTTCCTTTTTCATGGCTGTGTTCCCTGATGTTTTTCTTGGAGAAAAGTGGCTTATTCGCTGCCCTTCTTGACACCAGGCCACCCTCCAAAAGTCTTCGCCTCACTGTGCATGCAGATGCACTCTCACCTGCATGCTGCCATTCCTGAGCGAGCTCTGCACTGGTGGGGCCTGGCTCCTTCTGGAGGGAACCTGAAGTCTTCACAACAAATGAACCTCTCTCCTTGAAGTTCTTGATGATCCATTAAATAGTTACTTTGGTTGCAACCTGACGAGCCATTAATATCCTCGCTTGTGAAGCGCGTTTTAATGCAAAGCAGTGATGAGTGCAGGTGTTTCGTTGCAGTTAACCGTGGTTTAAAGAGGACAGAGTGATCTGCAGCCTGGTCCTTGTCAACACTGTGCAGTGGAAATGTTTTTTTTTTTTTTTGGGATTAGGTGTATTATCATGGCAAAGATGGATGCTCGTCATATCATTCTGACGTTTGTGCTAATTGTCATCGTAGAAATTGAAGCAGCTAACTTGAGATTTGTGTCTCATCCTGTTCTGAATGGTCCAGGACCAGAATGCATCAGTGACGTCCTGACCCAGTATGAACCTTCCAGACCCCTCAGCTCATCTGGATCCGGTCTTCTATCAGTTCCCAGAGTCAGAACCAGACATGGAGGAGCTGCGTTCAGCTTCTATGCTCCACATGTCTGGAACAAACTCCCAGAAAGCCTCAGATCAGCTGAAACACTCAGTGTGTTTAAGACACACCTATTTTCAGCTGCGTTTCAGCTCCAAATCTGAAGCTTGAGTTTCAAAACTTAATCACATTTTAACTCCTGATTTTATCTATTGTTCTTATTTCTTTCTTTTTTGTTTAAAATTTAAATCATGCTTTTTTATTTCTACTGTTTTAATGTAGCTGTAAAGCCCTTTGAATCACCTTGTAGTTGAATTGAGTACAAATAAACTTGCCCTATCCCAACGCAGCCTTCATAAATGCACTGCTATTTATAGCAACAAAGCAAACAAACTATCCACATTTACATAATTAATTGAACTTACATAATCACATGCGAGTTAGAGAAATCACTGTAGAAGGAATGAAGAGAGCTTGAGGTCACGGGTGAGCGGGTGAGTGTTTCTGGCTCAACTAGCTTCACGCTTGTGCCGTAAAGCCATTCTATAATGTTCCATTTGTTAATTCCAGCACTGTAGATAAAGCCAGAGCAATGCTGGAGCCACTGATGCGGTGTGTCTGAAGCTTAGATTTTGACTTCATGCCTGCTGTAAAGTTGACTGCTGGCTGGAGATGTGCGTTTCTCTAGACCCGACACAAACGCAGACACCTGCAACATCAGTTTTCTGCTGCTAACGTCCTTTATATTCGAGGATAACAGACAACAGGTTTGTTGTGCTACAGAACCGCTTACATTAAGCTGATGAGTAACGGTTAGTACGCTGGTTTGTATCCTTCTTCTGTCTCTGTCTGGCTTCTCCACTGTGAGCTGTCAGAATATCTGCAGTGACCGTGACACCTGGGATGCGAATGTGTGAAGGCTTCAGCGTTCTCATTATGATTCTAAATGTATCGGTCTGTCTCGCCTGGAGGAATTAATAGGTTTCCTTGGTGGCTCAACACACACACACACACACACACACACACACACACACACACACACACACATGCAGCCCCACACCATTTGTCCAGTGGTTCATGCCTCAGGTTTGTTAATTGAATGTCTGTGTTCATGTAAGCAGCCATGAGAAGCATTGAGAGGATGCCACGGTGCATTAGGAAGACGAGCCCTGTGTGTGTGTGTGTGTGTGTGTGTGTGTGTGTGTGTGTGTGTGTGTGTGCGTGTGTTGTAAATAGGATGGAATCCAGAGGACCTTGAATGCAGATTCTCCTGAGCTCCTACAAGGACGAGACGCCAACAAAGCGTTGAGGCGAGGAGGCCGCGGCGGGTGTGTGTGCTCCTGTGTGTGAAAGTCTTGGCTTACATTATCCACATCTTTCTGTCCTTTTTCTTATCCTTATTTGTTTTACTCCTCCTCTTGTATAACACCTTTTTGCCTTCATGTAAAGTTCAGATTTTTCATTTGCATCCTTCTTTCCCTCTCAATTTATCTCATCTAATCCTCATCTGTCTTCAGTTTAATTTATTCTCGATCCTCACGCTTCTACCTCTCTTTTTCTGTACCTTCATTTCCTCTTTCTTTCTATCTTTTCTTTTTACTTTCTATCCAGTGTTCATCCTCCTGTGTTTTCTCCATCTTGGTGGCTCTGCATGTTCTCCTGCCTCTGTGTCTGCTGTCCTCTCTTTTTACTCATGCTTCATCTCCAACTTCCCATTCTTAATCACAGAAGAAGTGGACACGAAATGCGGGGCATCTATTTGGTCTTTCCTGTTTTAGCTTTCTTTTATATTTCCTGACCATCTGTATCTTTTAATTGCTCCCTGCTTTTCCGTAACTTCTTATTTTTCTTCCTCCTTCCTGCCCAGTTTCCTTTACACTATCTCAGCTTTTTATTTTTCTCTCTCAGCACTCCATTCCTCTTCTTCCTCCTCCTCCTCCATCTGCTAAAACAAAAGAAGCAAAAGCTAGCCATCTTTCTTGCTCTGACTATTTTCATTTGCAACTGCACAGATGTTTGCAGAGTTCTTGAGCTCGAGGTTGCTTTCAAAATAGTGTGTTTCAGTTTGATCCCCTTAACGGTCTCACAAATATGTTATTTTCTGCTGTAGTTGATGCAAATGATGGATGGAAAAAGGTATCCAATGCACAGAGCACCATTTCAGTGAATCAGATGCAGACACTTGTAGTTATTATTGTGAACTGTCGTATTGGAATTGTTCCCGAGTTGGAATTGAAAAATGTGGCTCAGATAGCGAACATGCCATCATTTTCAGCCTTCAGCCGCTTCTGTTTTCCTGCTTCTTTGTACTTCTTTATCTTTTCATCCTCCTACATTTCACCTTTTCTCTCTGTCCCGCTGTCCTGCCCTCTTTTTTTCCTCTTGTTCTTCATGCTTTGTTGTTGCAGCCACCAGGGTAAGACCTACCAACACAGGCTAACGCATTAACACACAGACTCTGCCTCCCATCCCTCTAATGGCCCCATTTAGACAATGTGTCGCATCAGCAAGTTGTATGCCTAAATAATGAGAGGAGAAGAAGAAGAAGAGGAGGAGCAGGACCGGAGCAGAAGAAGATGAGTGAAAGTAATTTTCTTTATCCCTCCATCCGAACAGCTGCCTCCCCGTAAACACTCGCCATGGAAACTATGACCCTGGATGTGTCGGACAGCGAGTGTGTATCCATTCATCTCCTCCAAACGCCACTGTGTGTGATTGTTGGGGAGAAATATGGCCTCCGGGGGTTTACTGAAGCTCCTGTGTAGTGTTTATGATGCGGCAAGCAAGAGAGAGAATGTTGGTTTTTTTTGTTTTTTTTTTATATCCTTCACCCTCTAAGAAACATTGGCTCTCTTGTGCGTTTCACAAATACACACTGAAACGTACACTTCCTCTCCATCAAGTAAAACACACTCCGCAGCCTCTCAAAATGATTCAGTGCACACACACGTGCACGTCACTGATGTACAGGAACACAATTACGCCTGCAGACTCACACTCTGTCTCTCTTCTGCATGCAAACAGGCTTCTGCACCATCTAATAAATGATATATACTCTCTTTTAAACTACACACACAGACAAAAAAGGGCAGCTCTAGCTTTTTTTTTTTAAGTCATTGTCACCTCGTGTTTTCACCACCAGCTGTTGGGAGCTAAACAGGATTTATGTTGCTTTAACGTTTCATATTTTATTTGGATGTTTCTTCTGGAAACGGCTTCTCTGTGGTACATCTGCAACACGGCAGGACTGCACTGGAAAAAATGCCCCTCCAAATATAAGTAAAAAAACAGCAAATAAAAGACGTTTTTGCTTGAAATAAGCAAAATAAATCTGCCAATGGAACTAGTGAAAATCGGCTTGTCAAGATTTCTTGAAATAAAATGTGATATTTAGGACTTTTGAGATAAAAGTGATCTTGAAATTAGCTTAAAAACCTCTGCAAATGTCTAAAAAAGCTTGTTTTATGTGATATGTGACTCAAAACAATTTGTTTTCAAGACTTTTTCATTTAACAAGATATTCCAGATGTATTGTCTTCAAACAAGTCCCTATATCTGGCTGAAATGGTGCTTGTTAGGCAGTTGTGTCTTATATTAAGTGTAATGACATATTTTGACTAGAAATGAGACAAATATACTTGGTAAGACTTAGATTTTTTCCAGTGTGACTTCTAGTGTGGCTAACACTTAGCTTCTAATTAGCATTTTAAAAGGGCCATATTGCTGGTTTATCCTAATAACAACTAACTGTATATGTTTTTTTTTTTTATCATTGGTGTCTATTTTCCAGGTTTTAATGTGGATCTAAATCCTTCCAGGCAGCAATTCAAGCTCCTCTGATAATCTAATTATCCGTTCAAGGTTACCCTTTCACCTGAAGGGAGAAATGAGACATTACAATAGTAGAAAGGACCATATTCTCTTTATCCTTTGTGACTTCCAGGTATGCCTATTATGTCTTTAGGTTAATTTTTCAGCACAGAAGTCATAAATGCAGTGCAGCCAGCCCGAGATGTCAGATTGAATTGAATGCATGTTCGTTACCACTTACTGGTAAGTGACAAGGCCATGTGAATGACCTAATGTACCTCCAGCTATTTCTTTCACTTTCTGCTTGTGCTTTTCATACATAACTGAAATGAACTGAAGCCTGTGGCTTTTTTAAAGAGAAAATTAAGCAGCTTAAATTCTTATTTTAAGTTTCTAAACCCACATGAATCATTTAGGAGCTGGTGTGGTTCTCCATTCTGTTGGACTTATAGGTTGATGCATAAGCAGAAATACTGTGACTTTTGCTTAAAAATAGAACTTGATCCATGATAACTAAATGAAAATATAGCAGAACCACGACTCAACATGTGTATTCCATTCTCTCTGTTTAACCTGAACTTAATATGCAAAGTTCGACATTTATTGCATTGTTTATGCTACTGACGTCTGATTCTTATTAATTCACATTTTGCACAAGCCTCCCATCTTTACAGTTTCCTGTCTGTGTCTCAGCATCAAAGTCCTGCAAAATGTGGCAATACAGCAAAGAAAAATGTAAACATATGACCTCATTTTACTGTCAGACATCCCTCATTTCTAAGTGTCATTTCTTCCAGGAATAGTTCTCCAGGCTTCTTGAAGGACATCCCAAAGCTCTTCTTTGGATGTGGGCTGCCTTTTGTTGCGTTCTCTGCCAACATGATCCCACACTGCTTCAGTAATGTTGAGCTCCGGGCTCTGGGGAAGATTCATCCCTCCATCAGACCTGCTGCCACTGATTTTCAGCCCACTTCTTGTGTCCTTTGGCACAGCTCAGCCTTTTCTCCCTGTTTCCCTTCCTTAAGAACGGCTTCTTGACAGCCACCCTTCCATGGAGCCCATTTCTGATGAGGCTTGGGCCAACAGCAGATGGATCAGCTGAAGGTCCAGATGCATCTCTCAGCTCCTGTGTCAGGTCTTTGCTGGATTCTTTCCTCTTTCTTAAGGACATCACTTTCAGATCCTGTTCATCTGCTGTAAATCCTTTTTTTTTATTATTATTTTTAGGGCAGCCTAAAAAGGAAACACTGCACACCATGCTGCCACATGCCAAGTTTTCAGCTAGTAACACTTTGTGAATCACCTTTTTGATATGAAAAATCCTATTTTCTGTCTGTCAAACTGTGTTATCTTTGGCACTTTTCATGGATGCAACTAAAGAAATTGGCAGAAATTATGTCTGCGTGACAGGCTGCTGGTAACAAAGTGCCTGGAGACACAACACCGGTTTATCACTTGAGTTCGGTACCAATATGTTTGAATGGTTTTGTTGGTCAGTCCGAAGTGACTTGAACTGTGCCCATAAATGAGACCGGAAGTTAATATAAATTCTAACCGGTAGCACTGCTTCTAAGGCATCATCTTGTTTATCGAGATGATTTTTAGTGAAACTCTTATTTTGCGGTAATGTACTTTATGTGTAATTTGGATTCAGGCTGAATTTGTTTTCCCCAACAACACAAGATTGAATATCCGTGTATTTTCTAAGCATCCAATGTTCGATGACTCACTGAATAACCATTTCCATATCAACTTGAAAACTTAAGCAACCTCTTTACAGGTGCAACCGTGCAGCAACATGTACGTGCTCCCTGTGATCAGGATTGGCAAGTGTCTGTGAATGCAGGAGGAAAAATGTTCAGTCACTCTTCAGTTTTACATATTTATACAAACAGCTTAGATGTGTATGATGAGAAATTCAACAACTGGGACTTTAAGGCAGAAAAATAACTGTACTACTGCACGGCCAGTCTCTGGTAAAGCACAACAAAGAGACAAAGTGCTGTAGTTAGTCACAAAGCACTGAGGAAGCAAACAGGATAAAAAGCTGAAGTTCCCCATCCATTTTGTTAAATACCAAAGAGCAAGAAGTAAAAACCACTTCATTTCGAGCCTTCCTTAAGTGAAATAACCTCTAAAAGCTTTTAGAAAAGGCTTCTCGCTGAGGACAGCAGACGCACACACGATCTGACACTCAGAATGTGACATTTATGACTCAGTCTCACTTCCATTTTTCCTCCACGACTGGTGATACAAAGAAGTCGGCAGTCATCAGCTAAATATTCCTCACATATTCAAGTTGTTTTTTACACTTTTACATGATCCAAATGTTATTTCGGTCCCTTCTTCAATGATATATCGATGTGTTGATTCATTGGGACGTTTAGTGACTGACTTTCTGATTCATCTGAACCATTTCAGCCTTCACAGTAGCTTCACATAATGATTTAAAAAGGAAAGCCTATAATATATGTACACATATATGTACCTTTTGGACCCTCAAAAAGGTACATATATGTACACATATATGTACCTTTTACATTTATTTTTGTACATGTACCTTTTACCACTTGAGCACATATATATACCTTTTGGACCCTCAAAAAGGTACATATAGGTACCTTTAGGTCCAATAATTAACTCTAGGGGGTACATTAGTATAGATTGTACCTCAGGGGACAAAAAAGGACTCGTACTGTAGCCCTATTTCTGATAGTGTGGTATTGATATGAAGTGATAAAGACACAGGAACAACAACGTAACAAATATCAAACTCCTTCTGTTAAAGCTTCTTAAATATGACGGTTAACTTAACCTGGATATCTTCGGGCTCTTGTTCTAATTGGCTGGCTGGATTTGCAGATCTCGGATGCAGAGTGGGAGGACATGCTGGAGGGTTTCGATGAACGGAGCTACCTGAACGCTCGGCGCTGGAAGCCCGGTGATGACCCGTACACGCTCTACGCCTTCAACCAGAGAGAGAGCGAACGCATCCCCAGCAACCGAGCCCTGAGAGACACACGCCACTACAAGTACGCACACCCTGAAAGAAATGCAAAATGCATACACTCTGGAAACACGGTCATGTGATAACATAGTTAGTTTACAGGTTTTTACATATCAGGACATAATAAAATGTCATCAGCTACTTCCCAGGTCTTTAAATGAGGTAAATACAATCTCAGATGAACAATAAAACGTGCCATCTTACGCTGTGTCATTATTTATTTCATAAGAATGGATCCAAAATGTAAAAGCAGTGTGAGAAAGTTCACCTTTACTGCTTCCACAGGGATTAAGAGGGTAAGTGGCATTCAGGTGCTGCTAATTAACTGATCATCAGTCAGTGTGAGCACCTCTGCAGCATTCAGGTGTGTGTTAACACGATGCCAAGGAGGAAAGACATCAGCAACGATCTTAGAGAAGCAGCTGTTGCTGCCCATCGATCTGGGAAGGGTTATAAGGCCGTTTCCAAACTATTTGTCCATCGTTCTACAGAGAGAAAGATTATTCACAGGTGGAAAACATTCAGGACAGCTGTCAATCTTCCCAGGAGTGGACGTCCCAGCAAGGTCACCCCAAGGTCAGAAACCCAAGAGCTACATCTCAGACTCTGCAGGCCTCAGTTAGCATGTTAAAGGTTAAAGGTCATGACAGCACAGTTAGAAACAGACTGAACAGGTATGGCTTGTGTGGAGGAAACCAAACACAGCATATCAGCACAAACACCTCACACCAGCTGTCAAGCACGGTGGTGGAGGGCTGATGATCTGGGCTGGTTCTGCAGCCACAGGAACAGAGAGCTGTTGGATCTTAGTTTTAAGATAAATAAATAATGACGCAATGTAATATGTCACGTGCTGATGTTCATCATTTTAAGACCTGGATTTTCTTTATGTCTGCGATGTATGAACCACAGAGGGTGTACAACACAGTCCATAAACATAAAAAATAAAAACACACGACACACAGAAAACTTACAGTATGTCCAAACAAACGTGTAAACGTGTGAAATGTCAAGACAAGCAGAACGTACACATCCTGCGAGGTGAACCTAATCTGCACAGCCTGAGTAACACAGCAGTCCTCCATGTTCAGCCGGACCTCTGGGTGGATGTTATTACACTCAAACTCTACAGTTTGATGTATGAATCTGTCAAGAGTCTACTGCACAAGGAAAGTGCTTATCAGTACACACGGCAAACAAACTCCAGCAGCCTGCAGGCATAAATAAACAAATCAGAAAACACACAGCCCTGCAGATCAGCTGTGTGTCGCAGGTATGTGAACACACACACACACACACACACACACACACACACACACACACACACACACACACACACACACACACACACACACACACAGAGAAGCAGCATCTCCTGTAGTTCATAATTATTCTGTTCTAAAACAAATTTAGATTATGGAACCAAACATGTTTCCATACAGAAACCAGCAATTTACCAGCCGTCAGTCCGCTAAGAAATTAAATCAAAATAGAAATCCTCTTAGCGGAGCGACCGCGCTCCGTCTGTTGGAAAGACGCTCAGCGGGAAGATAAAGAGCTTGTTACTTTGACGCCATCCGCTTACTTACATTTCAAGAGATAAAGTTCTTCTTCTCTGCAGCAGCGTTCAGAGGCAGGCAGCCTGAGTTCCCAAGGCACGCAAACACCTTTGCCTTCTGTTTCCATTCTAATTTCAACAAAAAATGCTCTCTGCAACTTTCTTCGATGTTTCGTATCGTGACTTATGAGTTTGCTTTCTATTGTTTCTCCATCACCAGACGGTGTTGTAGTGCAATGAATGCATCTTAAAGTGATTACCAGGACGTGACAAAGCTTTTTTTTAGTAAAGTGTTGTCATGTTAGAGTGAAAAACATTCGTTAAATTGCGCCTCCTTTATTCTGAGGATTCTGTGGCTTGTTTAAGGAAACGTTCACACGAGGCGTATTTCCCTCCTGCTGTTGGCAGTGACGGTGTGACCAGAATGGCATGTGTGGGTGGGCAGTTAGCTCATCTGGGGTGGTAGAAAACTATACCTGACAAAATCGGTGGAAAACCACTACTACAACTTGTGGTTGCTATGTGAATGGAGGAGGACTGACAGACACGCCCCCTATTCAAACGAACCAACTGGAAAGCAGTTTTGACGATTGTTCTGCCCCTTAACCCCTTCGCCATGATGCAAATATGTCCTATTTTGGAGAGGTTTTTAGACCAGGACTTTAGGATGCAATAGCTTTTGTTTAACATGCTCCACATTCTCCATTGATTGTTTAAATTCAAGTAGATACTTGGGGCAAGACATCCAGCCAACTCCAGCTTTTTATGACCTTCATTAAGTCTACATTTCAGATCATTATATACAACAAAGACATCCGAAAATGTGAAAATCGGCTTTTTTTTTTCAGCAGCAAGGGGTTAAGGTTACGGAGGGGGGGAAACAGGATAACAAAAAATAAATAAAGCTATAAACTTTGCAGATATGTGCTTTTTTAAAATCACCACCTGCATTTATTCTATCAATACAAGACACAAACGGAGATAATAAGTCGTGGCCTTTTTTCTGGCCAGTTCTCTTTGGATGGACAGGGCATTTCTCAGGGGGGCAGGACTTGTTCCTGGGGGGGACAAGTGCCCCCCGTAGCCACGCCCCTGGTTTAGAGCATGTAAATGTAGTAAATATGAGGGATGGTCGCCGAGCCGATGTGGAGATGAGTGATGAAGAACTCTGCTGACACGGACTTAGTCGAACATAGAAATCTTTATTTCAGTCATCAGGTCCGTCTCGAATTTACAGAAAAGATGCATCAAGTCTGGAGAGAGTGCGTCTCAATTAGCAGATGGAAGACCCTCTGCTCTTTCAGGGGGGGAACACTTTATTTAAAGGGAAGTTTTCAAAGTCCTTTCTTCTCCAGGCATCTGGCCAAGAGACAATGCAATACAGGCCTTTTGGAATGTATTTTTCCTTCAAATCTCCTTATTTGGCTATATGTTATCTTCTTACTTGAAACACGTGCACTCCGTGGCTGGTACGGGGACGCGCCCAGCGGATATGTACTCAGTGAACCCACAAGAAGGCCCTTCTCCATTTTCTCCACTGAGTATCAGACACCTCAAGAAGAAGATGCCGAGCTTGGGTCTCTGCCTCCGTTGGGGGAGATGCCAGATCACAGGCCGTGGACTGGATCGTCTAAGTCAGAGATACTCATTGTGCGGCTCCTCAAGCTTTAACTGGTGGCTCGCACTCGCATAGTAGCTTAAAACAATATGGTAACAATATAACAATAATTTTTTTCAAATAACACACAGCGAATACTGCACAGTATTTGGTATTTTTTATTAATTTTGTGTTTTTGTAGTATTAAGTATTTTTATTAAGTATTAATTAAGGCTTAATGGTGTTTCCTAAAGGGGGGACTGTTAAACCTGGCAACGCAGCCCGCTTAAACCACCTCACACTTGATCGCAGTGCACGCTAGCTCCTTTAGCCAGCGCGAGATGCAGGCACAATGGATCGGTTTTTAATTAAAAAAGGGCAAAAACCAGCACAAAAACCATGCTCACCCTGAATGTCTCACTATGATTACAACAACAAACTACAAATACAACATGCTCTTCCCAGTATTAAGAGAAATGTGGTCTTAATTGAAAATGTATTGGCTGTGTTGTTTCTTTTTTTGTGGGATGTTTTATATGTAGAAATGCATATTTGCAAAAAGGGGACTTTAGTATGTTGTCGTAAAAGTGGCTCTTCCCTTGATTTTGCTGCCAATGTGGCTCTTGTGTAAACAATAGTGAGTATCACTGCATGGCATGAATCACGGACGCGTTCTCTTTATGGCGAGACCAACAACATGTAGTACAAAGAGACGCTCAATATGCAAACTCCAGTGCAGAGTTTCTGAGATTTCAAACTCAAATATCCACAGGAAACGAAGCAGTCCAGCAGCACCATGTGTGCATGTTTAAGCTCTGCTTTGCAAACTGATTTACTTGGAATATGAACATGGTTTTGGAGCAAACTAAGTCTCATTTTACCCGTGTTGCTTATCAAAGGAATCACTAGTGTTGGACCTCTACATTTTCCATGCACCTTCAAGTTAACTCGGTGTCGAAGCAATATTTCCAGGTGAATGCAAACAAAAGGTTTTGGGCTGTTGCACTCAAACTGTCAAAGCATCTCCAGGTTACTCTTCCATGAAGCGCTACATTCCTTTCTGAGACAGCCTTCAGCACTACTGCGTCACACCGAACATCTGATCCGGTCTTCTTGCTTCCCACAGATCCCATCAGATTGTTAATGGAGAGTTTGGAGTTTGTGTTCTTTCAGCTCTTCCTCAGCAGTGTTTGCCTCTGCTGGCAGAAGCTGCTAACTGCAGGGGAGCACTGTTGGAAGAGAGTCAGGGTAACATCCAGGGTGAATGCCAGGATGCATAATGTATTTTTACTCTTTGTTTAATGGTGTAACTTAGAATTCAGTGTTATTTACTTTACAGTTTTCAGTTTTAGTGCACACATCAGCATTCAATGCGACTCTTCTTTTTCTTCAAAATTATTGATATTTAAAGATGATTTGACTGGCTATTTAATTTAGTTACAAGGCTGTAGAGAAGACAGCTTAATGCTAAAGAGAAAGAAGTTGGACCATCCGCTTACATGCATTAACACGAACGGGTTTGTTGTGATTAAGCAAAATGTGTGTAAAAAACACATGATTAATGTGCGCACGTTCTATAAATATGTAAAATTGAACACGTTCATTTTGACAGCCTATGTATATATAGATATAAAGAGAGAGAGAGATGTCCATCCCTTTATGAGCACAGGATAATTCAGTTCCAGCACCATGTCACAAAGCTCATATCATCTCAAAACTTTTTCTTTTTCACCACTGCTCAGCTTTTGAAAAGAAATGGACAATAGAAGACTGGAAAAACGCTGCCTGGTCTCGCAGTCGATTTAGTGGCGGAACGGAAAAATGACATTTCCGCTAGTTCCGCTAACGGGTTAAATTAAATTTTGGGTAGATGCAGCTACCGTGTTAATTTGTTTCATTGTGAGACAAAATAACTGAAATTTACACCCTTTTTTTTAACCCTTTTTACGCAAAATGAGCTTTGCAAGCGCGTAGCGCTAATTGTTGGGGATGTGCACAAGGGATGCTCGAAACAAAGGCTGTGTTCGAAACCGCATACTTCTACTACTACTCCTACTACTCATACTGACTTTTTTCCTGGATGCATACTAGATTCTCCTAAATGTTGGGTATGCATCATGAGGTTACTACTCATACTCAAACTACCCAAGATGCAACGTAACGTGACGTCGCCGATTGTCATTTCCTGTCAAAACGGCAGTTTCAAGCTAGCTACAACGAGGGTAGGTTCACTTCCTGTTTTCAAAACAAAAGCACCAATTGTATCGTAATGGCTTTCCCTATGATAAAAGGCAACGGGTATTTTATTTTGTGAAAATAACCGGAAGTGCGTTGCTCACTGCGGCTAGCTTTAGTAGCGCCGAATTCGTGGGAATAAAATTGTAAATAGCCGGTATTTTGACAGGTTTTCAACACGTTGGGGATCTAAACGACTACTTTCTCGCCTGAAAATGTTTCAAATGTTGCTAAAGTTTACAGAGTTTAGAGCTTAAGCGAAATCAGCTTCAAGCCGGCTGATTTCGGCTCGGGCAGGAGCGAAATGCATTGTGGGTAAATGCTCTGCATACTGTCTGATCGATGAGTATTCAGTATGGAAGTATGTAGTATGTGGTTTCGAACACAGCCAAAGAGGCAGCCGGGATAAACGCGTGTATCCATAATCAAAAAGCAAGTATATTTCTGGCCTAAGAATGAATGAATAGAATCCTTGGACAACAAGTAACACTTTGAAAAGTTAAAAGCCATCTGCGCAGTCTTGTTTAGGCCGTCGAAAACATCCTGGGTTGGGACAAACTTAGGAGTAGGCCCTATTCGTATTTCAAAATCCGCATTTTAGTACAAGACACGATTTCCAACAAATCTCAGACAAACCTCGACCAAGCAAGAGCGCATCAGGAGACCTAGCCTGGCTACAAACAGCCCTCGCCCTGACAAAGTTTTCAAACATTGCCAGGCTATGAAACGACGGGCAAGAGTGAACGAGCAGCAACCCCTCTGTGAAATAAGTTTTCATTCATTGTCTATCTCGCCTGATGTGCATCATAAACACTGACGAATCTTCACCTGCAACACCAGCGACGTCTTTCATCGCTTGTTACACTGTAACAGACTGCAGACCGCAAGCGCAGTGTGTGGGAGCGGAGCGGATTCAACATAGTTGCTATTCAGCAATGGGGGCTGATCGCAAGCGCATTCATACAAGGAGAGTGAAAGCAGAGCCGATCAATAGTCTTTGGTTAGGAGAATGCCATGATATAAAATGATAGTTTTTAGCAAAAGCCGCGTTTGCACTTTCTCTACTTTTTTAAAGTGGTGGGGACAAATCTGCTCGTCAGACAAAGTGCCGGGGACGCGTCCCTGGCGGAAATGACGCGCCTGGAACTATTAGTGGAGGACTGTCTGAGGGCTCAATGCTGGGACCACAGGGGGTTCTCACACTTAAAACAAATAAACTTAAATTGACCCTTTTTATAGATTTCTGGCCAGCTCATGGTGACCCAACCCTCATATAGAAGGCTTCATGTGTTTTATTGGCTTAGATTTAGGATGTTTGCTGCTGCACAACGTAAATCTGTCACCTCCATCAGCATGTACCCCTGAGATGATGCATCTCATGATGTCGAACTAAGTCTTGGCGTGTCTGCTGCCTCTGACACTGTGTTTGTGCGTAAGTGTGAACAGTTTTACATGTCCATATGTGCTCCCTAATCTGCGTCAGCGCGCATCGTGTTGATGGTCCGCATCATCTGCTGCGCTAACGGAGGAAAAATTCACTGTTGAGCTGACATAAGGCACCGAGAATGTGTGTCTCTGTGTGAGTGTGTACGTTAGAGAAGTGGGAAATACGTGCAGGAGGAGGAAGTCAGGGATACACTTACACCATCATCTTTACTGAGGGAGGTGGGATGCTGATAGTGCTCATTTATCTCGTATAGAACAGCGATAATGTGCGTGTCTGTGTGTGTAGATTGGGGGGTTTGGCTTTTATGTGATTATCTTTAGAGAAGCTGTGGATCTCAGGGAAAATGATAGCACCCGATGCTCTGTTAGCATTAAAAAAGGAAGAAAAAAAAGCACATTTTGATCTTAGAAACACCTTTGTTTCCACTTCAGAGTCGCAGAGGTGCTTCAGACACTTTGGCTAGATTCCTCAAAGGAAGCATATGATTAAATTAACTGTGGTTTGAGCAGAAATGCCACAAAAGAGCAAAAAGAGACAACTGATAAGTCAAGGAAACATTGTAATTCCATGTTGACATGTTAAAGTCAAATTTTTATTCCCAACCAATGCCAAGAAATTCTGTTTCACATGAGTTGTAATTACTAAACATTTGAGCTTTTTAAGATCTTCTTTACAATAAACATACTGTAAGGTGTGTTGTGATGATGTGCCAAACTCATGTGATCCCTGGATAAAGTACATGAGCATTTAGCCTTAAAAGCTGGAAATAAAGGCACAAACTTCCAGAATACCACTCTGACAGAAAGCACCAGTAGAGAAAGCACAGCAGGTTTAGAGAAGAAGCTCTTGGTCGGTTATTTTCTCAGTTGGGCAACAACAACCTAAAGATTAGAGGAGACTTTTCCCCTGAAGATGCCTGGAAGAATTCTGCTTTTACCTGCTGACACACTGGTTGCTCCGGATGGTTTTCACATTTTCTGGGCATATTTATCACATTGAATATTTTCTGGAGGAAACAGTATTGGGACGACTTCATATATGTTGGTGGATAAATCAGGGTTCATCCGACTTTCTTAAGGTCAAATTCAAGGACTTTTCAAACATTTTCAAGGTGAATTTTCAAGGTTTTCCAGCACCTTGATGGAATGATAAACGACTTATGCTTAAACCATATATTCTCATCAGATAAAATCAGATGTTGTGATTTAAATAACCTAAATCATTTCCATTTTAATAAAGACTTTATTCAAAATGTAAGATATATGAGAAGATTAGTCTTTTAGGAATAAAGTCCGTCAGCTCATCCGATTCAAAACCCATCAGCTTGACATAAGAGTTGAGATATGAGCTGTTCATTGTTTAAAATAAAACATATTACCATCCTTTTACTGCCTACTGCTCCACAAACCATCAAACACACAGCATGGACCACCCATTAATGTCTATCACACTGGAAAAAAATGCCCCTCAAAAATAAGTAAAAAAAACAACAAATAAAAGACCTTTTTGCTTGAAATAAGCAAAAAATCTGCCAATGGAACTAGTGAAAATCGGCTTGTCAAGATTTCTTGAAATAAGATGTGATATTTAGGACTTTTGAGTTAAAAGTGATCTTGAAATTAGCTTAAAAACCTCTTCAAATGTAAAAAAAAAGCTTGTTTCATGTGAAATCAGACTCAAAACAATTTGTTTTCAAGACTTTTTCATTTAACAAGATATTCCAGATGTATTGTATTAAACAAGTCCCTATATCTGGCTGAAATGGTACTTGTTAGGCAGTTGTGTCTTATATTAAGTGTAATGAGATACCCAATGAGACAAATATACTTGGTAAGATTTAGATTTTTTCCACTGCAATGATTGTTCTGACAATGAAACTACCAAAGTGGCAAAGAGGATCAGGTTTCAATTTACTATTGAAGCAAATCTGGAGCAATCTTTGGAAAAGGATCAAAAAGGTAAAAAAATTGGATCAGACATGTTTCCGTTAACTGGTTTTAAAGCGGCACTATGCAACTTTCAGTAATACGGGGTTTGTTTACCATGCAATACACACCCCAAAGCTGTAGGGGGAGCTCCGTAGAAAATAAGGCGACAGTCTAGCCATATTATATATTACTACTCTAGAAGCTAACCACATTCAATTTAGCCGTCGACAGCTAATGGAGAGAGGTGTGTCTTATCAGGCTCCCTGGCTCGGCTCAGAGCCCTTTAGACCTGCCGTGAAGCAGTAGTTCTCGGCTCTCGTGTGTCGCGAGACTTCCAGAGGTAAACAAAGCACGCGGCGCCACAGGCAAAGTTGCAAGCGCTGTTTCGGGCTAGGGCCACCAGATGGAGATGGAAATGTCACATTTTTCATCAGAACAGGTCAGCCAAGCTATCTGATGATTGCCATGCAATTTTATGACCATGAAAAAGTTGCATAGTGCCGCTTTAAGTAAATAAACCAGTTTAGTGTCTCCAGAGAGTGGCAGGTTGTCGTTCAGTAGAAGAAGTAGCTGCTCCACTAAAAATAAACAAGAAGATGGACCGGCATCTCCTTCAGGAATTAGTTTAGTCTCTGGGAATATCTTGGATATTCCTTCATATCTCGTAAGATGCAAGACTTTCCGGCCATCTTAAACCACTTGAAATAGTTTTACCATTGACCCAAATGGGAATATTGTGCTATTCCAAACAGGCAAAAACAACCCTCAGGTGATTACATGAACATTTTTGTGCATCGGTGTAAATTTCCCCTCTTATTCACATCTTCTAATTTGAAAAAAAAAAAGTCAAAACAGCAATGAAAAGCCAACTGATGCCTGGTTGTACTGGATGGATATAGCTGTTTCGCTGGAGGCAGGAGAATTTAGCTCTGTTCTTTTTCATCATCCAGCAGGCTATTAGATCAGACAGCTATTTATTAAGAAAGCCCTGTAATTACAGCTTCAGGCAATTTCAGGCATTGTATGTAAAATCCAAGCACTTTTTAAACTTTGAGAACACCCCATCAAAAGTGCCGCACTTAAGCGCCTCAAACACACCCTGATTAATAAAATCTAAGCATCTGAATAAGATTAATGAGGCAGCCGTTGACAGGAACTCAACCTCCACTTCAAGGAACAGAAGTTGAACTGTTTGAACTGTTTGAACTTTACATTTGAAGATGTTTTTAAGCTAATTTCAAGATCACTTTTATCTCAAAAGTCCTAAATATCACATCTTATTTCAAGAAATCTTGACAAGCCGATTTTCACTAGTTCCATTGGCAGATTTTTTTGCTTATTTCAAGCAAAAATGTCTTGTATTTGTTGTTTTTTTAACTTTTTTTTTTTCCAGTGTACTCATACAGACTCTCACTTAATTTCCATACAGCTTAGAATAATATACTAAGATTTAAATTATCCTTAAGATATTGTTGTTTTTTTAACTTATATTTGGAGGGGCATTTTTTCCAGTGAAAGTGTGCCTTCGGAGTCGATATGTTGTGCAAAAAGAAAGCGATGAAATGTTTTGGGTGGGAAGGGGCATCAAAGATGTGAGAGGCAGTGTTTAATGTTTTTGTACTTTTGGAATGGAGGCAGATTGTCCAGGTTTTACTGTGTATCGGAGGAGGGCTTTGTCACTATCTGTGCTGAAGGAGGAACAGCAGAGAGTCGGCGAGGGGAAGAAAAAAAAGATGAGAGGAGGGCTGCAAATGTCGCGCGATAGGGAGATGGAAGAGAAAAGGTGGAGGGAGGAAAGTCAAGAAGAAATTAGGAAAATGAGAGGATGAGAGGTGGAGGAGAGGATAGGAGATGGAGGGGGGGGGGGGTGCCAGAAGCTGCTGAGAGGAGAGATAATTGCCACATGCAGAGCTTGAGAGGCTGTGTGTGTGTGTTCGTGTGTGTGGATAAACCACTCCACTTCACTGCACTGCTATTATCTCAGTGAACAGGGGAACCTCCCTCCGTCTGCACTCTGGCTGTCTATAAGCCCAACAGCAGCTTCGCTACAGGGATTAGATCCAAGAAGAAGACAATGGGCTGAAACGGTGCAGGGAGGAAGGATGTCCTACAGTACTTCACTGTGGGTTGATATGGCAACAAGCACTGTGCAATACTTCTGTCAATCGAAGACGAGAGGGGGGACGAAAGAAAAGCATCGTCCACTCAGAGATGCAGGTTCTCTGGCCTGCTTTTGTTGAACTATTTTAAAGTCTGCCCTTGCTTTTGTCTTATCAGCCTGAGGAAGTTTGCTCTTTATATAAGAGCCCTGTTATGGAGTGATGACCAGAGGGTGGATTTCAGGGGAGTTCGTTGTCTGTATTCCAATGGCTGGGACAGGCTCCAGCTCCCATGGGCCTCCACAAGATAAACAAGATAAAATCGGCTTTCTACTGGATGTTTTTAAGTTGCAGGTAGGTTGTGAGTAATTCTTTCGATTCAGCTCCAGATTATTAGCTTTGCGATGCCAGACAGAAATACAGATGCCACAGGAAGCCACCGGATAGGCCTACAACAACACAGAATGTACATTAGCTGCATTTATCCACAGCGCAACAAGCAGCAGCTTGACAACGAAGGTCCAAAACTAGTAAAAGTGCGACGCTTTCTGGCACTTTCTTTTTGTTGCATTCTCATATTTCTGCAACGCTGGCTTGCTGTGTGGAAGCACACGCTACCCAAGCCACTGTACTGTGTTTGACCAACCAAAACCTGATTTTAAAATACACATAAACATGTTAGTTTGACCAAAATCGTACAAAAAACAAGCTTGTTAAAATCAGGCTAACGCATCACACATCCAGATAAATGGTTTGGGACTCAAATCACTCAACTAGACCCAAATAGGCTGAGGTGCTCAACATGAATGTCCATCTCTTTGTAAAAACATTAAGAAACAAGTCTACATAACTACAGTCCAGTTCCTAATAAAGCTCCATTTGTTCACATAATTTTCTGTTACTTAAACAGGCAGCTAAATGAGTCAGAGATTTTCATCGTCAACTCACGGCCACTCAAAGCATTTCCACACTGCCGCTCTGCTCTAATAAACTCCTTTTACACCAAAGGTGTAACTCCAGTTACTCGAGGATGTCCACATCCGGTCCTCCAGGTTTTAGATGTTTCCCTGCTTCAGCACAGCTGATTCAGATCAATGCATCATTAGCAGGCTTGTGCAGAACTTAACAATCTTTTGAAGAGATCCATTTCATCAGACTTTCAGGACTGATTTTGGACTTCCCTGCAGTGACTTGAAGACGACGTTGGTGCAGGGATTTCTTTAAGATTATCTCCCACTGAGAAAGTTAGAAGTGGTGGAAAGTCTTGAATGTTCCCTCACACAGGCTGTGTTCCAAACCGCATACTTCTCCTACTACTCATGCTAACTTTTTGAGTTAGTAAGCAAGTTTGAGTGAGCGAGAAGTTCCCGGATGATATACTAGATTCTCCTAAATGTTGGGTATGCATCATGAGGTTACTACTCATACTCAAACTACCCAAGATGCAACGTAACGTGAGGTCGCCGATCGTCATTTCCTGTCAAAACGGCAGTTTTAAGCTTGCTACAACGAGGGTAGGTTCACTTCCTGTTTTCAAAACAAAAGCACCAATTGTATCGTAATGGCTTTCCCTATGATAAAAGGCAACAAGTGTTTTATTTTGTGAAAATAACCGGAAGTGCGTTGCTCACTGCGGCTAACTTTAGTAGCGCCGAATTCGTTGGACCAAAACTGTAAATAGCCGGTATTTTGTCAGGTGTTCAACACGTTGGGGATCTAAACGACTACTTTCTCGCCTGAAAATGTTCCAAATGTTGCTAAAGTTTACAGAGTTTAGAGTTTAAGCGAAATCAGCTTCAGGCCGGCTGATTTCAGCTAGGGCAGTAGAGAAATGCAGTGTGGGTAAACGCTCTGCATACTGTCTGATCGATGAGTATGCCGTATGGAAGTATGGAAGTATGTAGTATGCGGTTTCGAACACAGCCACAGACATTCCTCAGTCACACGATTTCCCTCGTGCACGTATATGTTCCAGTTAAATGGGCAAGTGAAGCCGTCACCATCGTTTGGATCAACTGTGCATGCGACCATAAGTGATGTGGTGTTGAGTCATCCTTTGTTTGGTCTAAATTAAAACGGGCAGCAGTGGCTTAACGAGTACGTTTTTGTGCCAAGCAGCCGAGGCTGCTGTGCTAAAAGGGCTAATCGAATGTCCAATATAAGATAAACCGTCGTGTTAGATGACTCAAACAAGGATGGGTAGAAATCTGTTCGTCGGAGTGGAGACGACTACATTCTGCCAGAATAAGTAAAAGCTGAACTTTCAGATTGATGTGTTTTCCATCAGTTGATGCTAGCTGTTTGAATTAATCACGTATCATTGGACAAAGATTTGTTCCTAATGGGAAACGGAAGACTCACCTTACGCGACAGTACTGACAAACAAATAAAAGTGTGATTTATTCTCTTAATGTGGTCTTTGGTTGATACTTCCAGGATATATTGCATAGCTGAGAACATTGATGTCTCTTCTGTGCTCTTGTGAGAAAATGGTGAACTTTCAGCTCAGTTTTGCTCATGCAGTGTGAAAAGCTGCTGCACTAAACAACAGCGATAGAAACCATGGAGTCGTAACATTCGGACAGCACTCTTATTTATCGCTTTAATAACCTGATCTGTTGGTAAAAATATGGCAGATGGTCTTTCTGTCAGTGTGGCTGCAGTTGGACTTGTCCCGTGTTGATGTGATGTTTAAATGCCTCCAGGTCTTACACTGGAAAAAATGCCCCTCAAAAAATAAATAAGAAAAACAATAAATACAAGACGTTTTTGCTTGAAATAAGCAAAAATAAATCTGCCAATGGAATGAGTGAAAATCGGCTTGTCAAGATTTCTTGAAATAAATGTGATATTTAGGACTTTTGAGATAAAAGTGATCTTGAAATTAGCTTAAAAACCTCTTCAAATGTCAAAAAAAGCTTGTTTCATGTGAAATCCGACTCAAAACAATTTGTTTTCAAGACTTTTTCATTTAACAAGATATTCCAGATGTATTGTCTTCAAACAAGTCCCTATATCTGGCTGAAATGGTACATGTTAGGCAGTTGTGTCTGATATTAAGTGTAATGAAATATTTCGACTAGAAATGAGACAAATATACTTGGTAAGACTGATTTTTTCCGGTGTAATTGGTAAGATTGCTGCTGTAAATGGTTACAGAAAGCAGACCCGTTCATGCACATTCGGTTGCTGTCATATTACTGAAAGTGGCTTTAAATTTGTAGCTCTTCACGTGTTCACAGGAGGTGTTTTTGGTGCACGTTTCCTCCATTCTGGAAATAAAAACCACAACTTTTGGCAGAGCTAGCTGCAGGAGGGGGTAAACGAGAATTTTAAGAAGATTCAAAAGGCATCTGGTTGTGAGAGAAATGTCATCGCTTTGAAACTGGGACATTAAGAGTATAATATTATCATCCTTTTTCTCCTCTGAAGCAGAGCCGAAAAACAAGGCACCCTGCACACATTTGTCATCCTCTTTGTTTTTCCAATGTGGGAGATGAGATAACGCTCTGGTGTTTTGTTGTCACTGCTCTAAAATGGAGTCATCATTCTTGCAAACAGAGACGGTGCTTGAGACTAAAAAAAACAACAACAGTCCACACAGTTGGTTAGAAATCGTTTAATTTTGACCCGGTGATCCCGGAACACTTATCACTAACTATTTCACGCAGTCACTCGGTAACCTCCGCTGTGTGTGTGTGTGTGTGTGTGTGTGCATGTGTGTGTGCATGTGCTCGCTGGCATCAGAGTCCTTTCACACTCAGTCAACCATTTAGTCATATTTCCATGAATCACAACATGCAGCTAAACATTAATCGCGGTATCAGATTAGGTGGCTCCCACGCAAACACTCGGATCACAAGCCCTGAAAAAACAAGAGAAAGTCGACACTCTCTCAACTCTGACTCCGGAAAAATGTGTTTTTTTTTCCCTGTTAAGCTTATTAATTTCATTACCTGCTACACTGGCTTGATCAGAGTCTGGTACCAAAAGCAGATGGAACAAACACGAAGGGGTCGGATTCACTTTGAACAGAAATAATTGAGAATGTGGAAGCACATATTTGGCCTGCTTGAGTTTAAACACCATCCATTCCTCTGTCTGTTTCCTCACCGCAACATACACCTTATTACATGCTACTCAGCGGATGCACAGAAGTTAAGAATAGAAAAGATTCATTAAATGAAACATTTTCTAGATGATCGTATGCCAAAGTCTGAGCCACCCCTAATTTTTTAAAATGTATTTCCAGGAAAACTGGAGATATTTCAGGGCTCTAGAGTGCGACCTATTTTCTCCAAGGTGCGACTAAAAAAAATCTGAGGTCGCACCGGTGAAACCACCCGTTCGAGGAAAAACAAACGGAAAAAAAAGTCTACACGACTCAACAATGTGTTTCAACAACAGACACACGTTAGACCCATATCGTGGTCTAAACCAATCATCCGAGGGGCATGTGACTGCGATGGAGGATAGTCCATAAGACATTGAACCATGAGATGTTCAGTTTGAAGCTCTTAAAACACTTGCAATTTTAATTTAGATTTTCTTTTTTATTTCATTTAACTTGAGATGTTTTAAGTTTAAATTTCAGGTCAGTGAAGCACTTTAAGCACCAACACTTTTTCAGTACGTTTCAGTAAGTTTGTATTTGTGCATCAAATAAAGAACTTTCTTTTGACCAGATTGATAGTTAATCATTTACAAGTCAATATTCCCTATATGGACACCGATTTAAATAAAATAAATAAATAAATAAGTGAACCTGTAAAACTGCGGTGTTAAATGCAATGCGGTTGAAAATTTGGGTGCACCTAACTTTTGTGCTGGCGCACCAGTGCAAAAAGTTAGTCCTGTACTTGCAGTGATTTATAGAAATTCTGTGGATTCATAAGACCTGTTCCCTGATTTTGGTCCAGCTTTCTGTCCTTTCTTTAAGGAGTCTTCAGGAATAGTTCTCCAGGCTTCTTGAAGGACATCCCAAAGCTCTTCTTTGGATGTGGGCTGCCTTTTGTTGCGTTCTCTGCCAACATGATCCCACACTGCTTCAGTAATGTTGAGCTCCGGGCTCTGGGGAGGATTCATCCCTCCATCAGACCTGCTGCCACTGATTTTCAGCCCACTTCTTGTGTCCTTTGGCACAGCTCAGCCTTTTCTCCCTGTTTCCCTTCCTTAAGAACGGCTTCCTGACAGCCACCCTTCCATGGAGCCCATTTCTGATGAGGCTTGGGCCTAACATACACTTTAAATTGGTTTATCCCTTTAATTAAAAGCCTTTTTTCATGTTTGAATGATTCATGTCAGTGATGGGTGACTTAAAAACATTCTCTGATGATGTACAGGTACAATAACTTTAAAAATGAGTGAAAAAGCAGAAAAACTTAGAAAGAAATCCAGGAGAAGTATTGCTCAGCAACACATTAGAAAAGACTGTTTGAAAGGAAAGTATAAAGACATGAGAAGTGGATTATTTGTTTTGTCTTCTTCACTCACATTAAAGCCATACTCCAATAAGCTCAAAGAATGTATTTTTGAAACAATGGAAGGGATTTATTTAGCCGTCACACTTTCACTTCCATATAAGAGACTCAGAACAAGACGTGGGTGGTTGGATATTTAGAAACTTTAACAGATTCCGTCACAGTTTGAAACACTTCTGATTATACGGAAGACTTTAAAGACAGAATTTAATGTCATCTTGTCTCCTCAGTTTGATCCAGAACTTTTTCTCTCCAGTTCATCATGTTCCTTTGCCAGAAAGCTCATGACTCCTGCAACATTTGCCACAGTGCATATTGAATCCAGCAAATGGCACAAGTTATGGCGGAGAGCTCTCTGTGAGGCGAGGAAATCCCCTTGGTGTATTGTGGGTAATCTGCTGATGTGGAACCTGAGCTCTGAAGCACCCCGGTGCTCTACAACAGCGTGGAGTGACAGTGATGCTAAGCGGCTTTACCACAGCTAGCGCTGCAGCTAACCGGCCTGCTCTGCCTCTGAGACGACCGCATGCTGAAACAATCACCGAGCAGAAGACGTTACAACTGCTCCTGCGCCGACACCTGATTAGATTTGTTTAACACTTGCTCTGCATCAGTGCTGCTTCACTCTGCTCGCTTCTCATATTTCCCCCTGCGCTTCTACAACCTTTCTTGTTGTTGAGAGCAGAAATTACATAATGAGCTCACTGGAAAAAATGTATATCGTACTATACGGTTTTTAGGGGGGAGTTGGTTGTTTGTTTTTAGCTAAATCTACTCAACAAACAATGTTTGCACTGGAAAAAATGTCCCTCCAAAAATAAGTAAGAAAAACAACAAATACACTTAAGTGTAATGAGATATTTTGACTAGAAATTAGACAAATATGCTTGGTAAGATTTAGATTTTTTTCAGTGAGAACACTGGAAAAAATCTAAATCTTACCAAGCATATTTGTCTAATTGAGTATCTCATTACACTTAATATAAGACACAACTGCCTAACAAGTACCATTTCAGCCAGATATAGGGACTTGTTTTAATACAATACATCTTGAATATCTTGTTAAATGAAAAAGTCTTGAAAACATCTTGTTTTGAGTCATATGTCACATGAAACAAGCTTTATTTTCACTTGAAGATGTTTTTAAGCTAATTTCAAGATCACTTTTATCTCAAAAGTCCCAAATATCACATTTTATGTCAAGAAATCTTGACAAGCCGATTTTCACTAGTTCCATTGGCAGATTTTTTTGCTTATTTCAAGCAAAAACGTCTCATATTTGTTGTTTTCTTACTTGTTTTTGGAGGGGCATTTCTTCCAGTGAAAATGCAGAATGTTTGAAACATGAGGCGGAGTCGATCCCTGAAATAGACTGAGACAGTGGATTGGAGTGAAGCTCCGATCTCTCATTGATTTCACCTCTTAAATCCACTTTCAGTTGTGAGGGCGAGCCGGGGAGGAGGCGGATTAAAGATTAAACCCTTGTATTCTTCAGGCATGGACAGTGAAACTTAAAGCACTGCTCCATCTTGTTATGCTGTTTTGGGTTTCATGTCTATCAGAAGAAGCAGACCAAAACAAACGGAAGAAAGGTTGCATCACAACAAAGAAAGTGCGTGAATATCATCACAACAAGGTCTTTGATTCTTCAACTGAATCCCTGCAGAATGGAAGATATCGTGATTAAAATACTCTTTGACGTGATTATTTGTCATTTGTATGCTTGTATCTTTCTTTATATGGTTTGAATTGAGCTGTGTGTTGCTCATATACAGTTTGTGTGTTGTGGAAGCCATTGAATGGTCTAGTCCCTTATTGATCTGTCTCTATCGATTGGCTGCTGTAAGTGCCTGTCAACCATCCTGTCAGTGCTGCTCTTCACAAGAAAGATTGCTGTTACATTCTTGCCTTACTCTCTGTGCGCGTGTTACTTTTTCTATTTTATATTCCGTCTTTGCTTTGCTTGTTCCATCTGCTCTTCCTCCTCCTCTTACATCTTCTGCGCCTGTTTGACACTCTTCTGCAGGTTGTCTCAGTTCTGCTTCAGGGCCATATTTAAGCTGAACCTCACCCAGAAAACAGTCGATACTGCTTGATACCTGCAGCTGCATGTTTAATGTTTGCATGAATGTGTGTGTGTGTTCTAATTGATAGAAAAAAGAGATAAATAAGATAGAAAAGACTGAAATCTCAGCAGTGATACAAATAAGTTGAGGTTTCATTACTTTTTTTTGCCTACAAAATGTGTGAATGCATGAAGTGATCCATAGGAAAAACTTTATTAGGTACACTTGTTTAATTGCTCGTTAACACAAACAGCTAATCAGCCAATCGCATGGCAGCAACTCGATGCATTTAGGCATGTGGAGGTGGTCAAGACCACCTGCTGAAGTTCAAACGGAGCATCAGAATGGGGAAGAAAGGGGATTCAAGTGACTTTGAACATAGCATGCACTGGAAAAAATGCCCCTCCAAAAATAAGTAAAAAAAACAGCAAATACAAGATGTTTTTGCTTGAAATAAGCAAAAAAAATCTGCCAATGGAACGAGTGAAAATCGGCTTTTTAAGATTTCTTGAAAAAAAAGCTTGTTTCATATGATATGTGACTCAAAACAATTTGTTTAAGACTTTTTCATTTAACAAGATATTCCAGATGTATTGTCTTCAAACAAGTCCCTATATCTGGCTGAAATAGTACTTGTTAGGCAGTTGTGTCTTATATTAAGTGTAATGAGATACTCAATGAGACAAAAATACTTGGTAAGACTTTGATTTTTCCAGTGCAGTAAAACATATGATCATATCACAGCCAAAGGTGAGCTAGCTTTAAAGCTGCAGTCGGCAGGTTTTCAAAATTCCGAGTTTAAAGTCGGAAAATTCGAACTGATACAACTTTCAGGTCCCTCCCCCAACCTCTAACAAGCTCCGAATCGCCCCCCAAACCCCTCCCCCTCTGTGGACGAGCTTGTGCACGTGAGTGCACGTTATTTTTCCTAAACAGCCTATTTAATATTCTACTTCCAGAATCCCATGACAGTTCAAGCTAATATGACAAAAAAAAAGTTGCCGACCGCAGCTTTAACTCACATTTTACAAAATTATAAGCCATATATAATTCCCCTTTGAACACATCACCCTCAATCTGTTTAATGCACTAAACAAGTGCTAGCATTTCGCTAACTAGCCGCTAACGTACAGAACCCTTATAAACATCTAGTATATTTCAATAGCATAATGCTAATCTGCCAAACAACCCATGCAGAAAAAACATATTTCCCGATAGTTTGCAACGTTCAAAAAAGAAACTTACCACGTTGGGCAATGTATCAGAATGTAAGTGAAAGTATTCTTCAGTTTCATGTAGCTGGTATGCTTCTTTTAATGACAGCAAAGAAGTTTCCGTTTCATCCGGTTTTTATTTTCTTAACTGCATCACTTCCGGTTTTCGTCAAGACCCAAATCGATGCGATCAAAACAAAAGATACAAAAGAGGCAGCCGGGATAAACACGTGTATCCATGTTGAAAAAGAAGTATATTTCAGGCCTAGGAATGAATGAACAGAATCCTTGGACAACAAGCAACACTTTGCAGCCCTTTTTCTAGGTTTACATGAAGCTTGTGACGCAGTGAATCCTACAATGTTAAAAGTTATTTAGACCTATTAGTGGAGGACTCAAACTTAAAACAAATTAACTGAAATTTACCCTTTTTACGCAAAATGAGCTTTTTACACATGATTAACGTGCGCGCGTTCTATAAATATGTCAAATTGAACGCGTTCATTTTGACAGCCTATGTATATATAGATAGATATAAAGAGAGAGAGAGAGAGGATGTGTCCATCCCGCTAGTACCTGGTTGATTTAAGTTAACTGAAATTTAACATTTTAACGCAAAATTAGCTTTTTGGGCTAAATTAACTTTTGCACGTTCTATAAGTGCACATGTATAAACGCGTTCAGGGATATATGTGTGTATATAGGCCTATACTTACAATTAATTAATTAATTTTGACAGCCCTTGTATATATAGCCTATATATATATATATATATATAAATACATATATATATAGATGTATCCATCCCTTTATGAGCACAGTGTTCCATCTTCAGATGGCTCCTTCCAGCAGGATAATGCACTATCTCACTAAGCTCAAATCATCTCAAACTGGTTTCCTGAACATGAAAAAAGAGTTCCCTGCACTCCAATGGCCTCCACAGTCACCAGATCTCAGTCCAACAGAGCAGCTTTGGGATGTGGTGGAACGGGAGATTCTCATCATAGATGTGCAGCCGACAGATCTGCAGCAGCTATCTGATGCTGTCATGTCAATATGGAGCAAAACCTCTGAGGAATGTTTCCAACACCTTGTTGAAAGTATGCAAAGAAGAATTAAGGCAGTTCTGAAGGCAAAAGGGGGTCCAACCTTTTACTAGCAGGGTGTGTATGTGTAATATACCCCAACTTAAAATGTGACAGTGTCTCAGGATGGCTGGGAACTTGTCTTTAGTGGAAGAAGACATTCTGCCTCTCTGAACCCACACAGTGCAGGGTTACGGTTGATGATCCTACAAGCAGCTGGTTGTAACTTCACTCTGAAGCTCTTCGTTAAAGGACAGACAAACACACACGAAATCCAAACCTTGTACACAATCGCACACAAAAGCACCATTTCCCCTGCTGAGCTGTTGATAATTACAAGTAAAACACTGCAGTAAACACCTACCTACACACACATTGCTGAACTCCGACGCACTCGAGGAGAGAAGGAGTTTTATTGCCGTTTGGAGCTGCTGGGTGTCTGCTCTGCAAGCAGCATGCAGAGTTCACTAATTACTTTCAGGAGAAATGGAAAAGAAAAGGATGCAGATCGGCAGTTTAAACACGTGTATTACATACATGTCTGAACTAATGATTGAGTTAGAGATTGAAGAAGTAAATAATTACATAAACTGATTAACGAGATCTGATGAATAATTAACAAATGAACAAGCAAGTCAGGAAGTGAACAAGAGAGAAAATTAACTCAGGTGAGAGAGACGGAGCCTTGATGCTGGAAACAATGAACTAATTAGATTTCCAAAGCATTAGAGACGAGGGAAAAGACGCTATCAAAGCCTTCGAAGCCTTCGAAGCCTTTCAACTCTCAAAAGAATTGTTTGTTATGATCGTGTCTTCATCAGCTGGGCTGCAGTGTGCTGAAACAGATGACAATAAGCACAACATTAGATCTGTGGATTGGATCAGATTCCTTTCAATTTAAGCAGCGACTCTAATACATGTTTCTCTGAATTTGCTTCTTTCTGGCTTTAAACTTTTAATTGGCTGGTGGGGGTGTGACCAAGCAATAAAGACGGATTAATGTTATCACAATAAACATTCTCCTAATGGATTTATACACTGGAAAAAAAGCCCCTCAAATATAAGTAAGAAAAACAGCAAATAAAAGACGTTTTTGCTTGAAATAAGCAAAAAAAATCTGCCAATGGAACTAGTGAAAATCGGCTTGTCAAGATTTCTTGAAATAAGATGTGATATTTAGGACTTTTGAGATAAAAGTGATCTTGAAATTAGCTTAAAAACCTCTTCAAATGTAAAAAAAAGCTTGTTTCATATGAAATCCGACTCAAAACAATTTGTTTTCAAGACTTTTTCATTTAACAAGATATTCCAGCTGTACAGACTGAAATAGTTCTTGTTAGGCAGTTGTGTCTTATATTAAGTGTAATGAGATATTTTAACTAGAAATGAGACAAATATACTTGGTAAGACTTAGATTTTTTCCAGTGTACTATCAAATGAAGCTGACATAAACGTGTGTTCGAGAATTAAACTGGCTATTGAAGCCCGTAGTCATCTTTTTTTTATCCTTGGTTAAACCAGGATTAGTGTTAAAAAGAGTCATTTTGCTCTTGTGATGAAATAAACCGAAGTGTGCAGTAGCACAAGCTGAAATTTGAGGCCTTGGTCTTTACTCTGAATCATCTCAGAGGAGCTTTCAGATGACAACGGCAGCCAATCAGGCGCTGATCATTTTCAGTCGGAGGCAGGCAGGTCAGGACAGTTTGGCAGGCAGAGAGGAGAACTGGCTCACACTGCTTCTGACACATGTCTGGCCACCTCCTGTTTGATCTGTTCAGACAATGAATACACGATTTGACTGCAGAGCACCACAGACGGTACACCGTTTTCATAGGAGTAGCAGCTTTTATACATTTTGTACTTCCCTTACATTCTTGAAATTATACCAAGTAAAATGATCCATAACTTAATTCATCTGACAAAACTGCACCTCAGAATTATTCATGCATTTAAATCAGCAAGACTAAAGTGTTAAATTTGTGCACAGAAAAAGGTATCATTCCAAATCTGCAGGAAGTTGTTTAAAACACGAGATTTTTCAGCTCGATGACAGATGTCCTGCATGCACAGTTACATCAGTAATATTCTTACATAACACTAATCCCAATCCACTAAACTGTAGCATAGCTCAATCCCATTTGGTTTGACAGTGATTAGCACCATTTTTTAGTTTTTTTAGTCTGGATTAAAAGCTGAAATCACTGCATCACTATTTATCTCATATTCAGTCGGGTCAGATTAGAGTGATGTGAGTTAACTTGAACTCTTTTTGGGGTATTTGTGTCATAGGGGGCTACGACCCTGCATGTTTTAGATGTTTTCTTGCTTTAACATGCTCCGTGGCTCCACCTACAGTTGCGGGATTTAACACCATTGTCATAAAAGCAAATCCTCAGGAGCCGTGCACACGTACAGCCATACACATGAATGTGTTTTCATGTTGAAGAGTCCACAAAGACGCCATCAACAGTCCACGATGATGTCAAACGATCATAAAGCAAAACGATGTGATTTAGCACTACATAGAATAAGACTGAACTGAATTGTTTAAAGGTTCACAAACTTCTCTTTTTCTGCTTGAATGTTATGTTTATGTTTAAGTTTCTGCATTTAGCAGACGCTGTTATCCACAGCAACTTACAAATGAGGATATAACATCACAGCTAGCATCTAAGCTAACGTTAGCTAAAGCTAAAGTTCATGCTTGAACACACAAACACGAACATGTTCTTCTTTAAAATAATAATAGCTTGAGTTAATGTTCATAATTTAGAGTAGGATTCAATCTCATTGTTCAATAAATTCATAGCTTGTAGTTTTCAGAATGACACTAAAGGTGGATTAATGCAGAATAGGGGGAAAGTCAGAAAAAGAAAGATGTAGATGTTGTGTCTGGAGGCTTTGTGCTGCTGTCCATCTTCTCCTCTCAGTCTGGTCTCATCTGTTCTGCTGTCCAACAAACTAATAGAACAGTCCATGCAAATTGCTTGGGTTAATAGAGTGAAGGACAGGAGAGAGGAGAGGAGAGGAGAGGAGGGGTGGAGTATAGATAACGCCAGCCGCTCCTGAGCTCCTCCGATCAGCAGGCGTGTTGCACTGCTGCTGCAGCTGCTTCCACATCAGTCTGGATTTATTCTAAAAATAAACTTCGGCCCTAAGAAAACCTTCTCTTCATGCTAGTTGTGGTTAAGACAAGTATATATCATTTGGTAAGGAATGGCTGTTAAATGGAATAAGCGGTAAAACGTCTCAGCTGCAGTCACGAGCACACAATCCCTGCAAAATAGTGTCGTTTGACTGTGGTGAAAGAAATAAAAACATTAACTTCAGTTCAGACCTGAATATCTGTCATGGAATTTTCTTCTGACATTTATGGCTCTTTAATGAGAAATTCTAATACCCAATTCTCTGAGTGTTTTTTCCTGCCACAATCAGGCCGACTGAGTTCAAGGCTGTGACATCCAGCAGCATAAACTGCAGACTGCAACCAACTTTATTCATGCACGGTGGGAAAAACAATGGTGGCTGTGGAGGAAAAACTAAATGGGAAAGGGGGTCAATGGCCTGCTCTAGTTTAGTTTGTCCCTTCAGGGCTACTGTAGTAACACAGAGGAGAGGTGTGGAGGCGACCCGTGGCACCTTTGGATATTGATTTTTATTTTTTTTCCTTCTGCGGCAATGAAAACACAGCTATTCTTCATTTCAGTATTTCAGTTTCTGTTTAAAACACCTTTTAGCTTTAAAATCGGAACGTGCTGCTTTCTTTGCTATATGATGTCATACCTGCAAAACTAAGTGATGAGGAGCAAATGCAGGTATTCTACATGTTGGTGAACATTTTAACCATAAAACAAGAACTCTGCTTGGGCTCCACCTCACAAAGATGTAGATCAACTCTGTATCTTAAGGATAATTTAAATCTTAGTATATTATTCTAAGCTGTATGGAAATTAAGTGAGAGTCTGTATGAGTACACTGGAAAAAAAAAAAGTAAGAAAAACAACAAATACAAGACGTTTTTGCTTGAAATAAGCAAAAAAAATCTGCCAATGGAACTAGTGAAAATCGGCTTGTCAAGATTTCTTGAAATAAGATGTGATATTTGGGACTTTTGAGATAAAAGTGATCTTGAAATTAGCTTAAAAACCTCTTCAAATGTCAAAAAAGCTTGTTTCATATGATATGTGACTCAAAACAATTTGTTTTCAAGACTTTTTCATTTAACAAGATATTCTAGATGTATTGTATTAAAACAAGTCCCTATATCTGGCTGAAATAGAACTTGTTAGGCAGTTGTGTCTTATATTAAGTGTAATGAGATATTTTGACTAGAAATGAGACAAATATACTTGGTAAGACTTTGATTTTTTCCAGTGTAAGCTCAACCTGACAGACGGTTTTCTTTTGAATGTGACTGAAAGGACGATCCTATAAAGGAGGAGTCGAGGAGACTGTTACCTACCTGAAAAACGCTGACCATACTTCTAAATGGCTTCTTTTATCTAGCGCTGTCGACTTGCTAGTATCCTGCTCAACATGGCATGTGTAATGTGTGGAACCTATGATAAATATTCACGAGTTGACACAGGCTCTGCACCTGCTGTAGCTTCTTAATATATTGTTGCAGAGGCACTTACTGTCATCATAAAAATGACTTCTATGAATTCAGGTTGGAATCTTTCCCCAGCTCTTGTTGAAGAAAGCAGAAATGTTACACCCTGAAACGTACAGTAAACTCACACGCGCAGAGTCGCAATACTGTTAGAGTTTGACCTCGCCGCTGAATTATTTGCACTGGAGGGGCAGTGAGTTATTAACGGAAATATGCCGGGCGTCTCACGCTGTGGACTGTGCGAGAAAACATTCAAGATAACTTTCTCTGTGGGAGATAGTTGTAGATGTGAGTGGAGCCGATTCACTCTGTGGTTCTAAAATGGCTGGAAACACTTTAAATGACGCACACGGAAACATAGTCAAGTTTCCGTGACTATGGAAACGCTTTTAGCCGTCTGACAAAAGAAACAAAAAACATATGTGAATGAATGAGCCGTATTAATATATACTTTGCTTATTCCTTGTGCTTATTCTTTGCGATTACCAGCTTCTATTTCTTTTGTGGATGGGGCGAGATCTGTAGAGCATGTACACTGGAAAAACATCTAAGTCTTCCCAAGTATATTTGTCTCATTGAGTATCTCATTACACTTGATATTAGACACAACTGCCTAACAAGTACTATTTCAGCCAGATATAGGGACTTGTTTTAATACAATACATCTTGAATATCTTGTTAAGTGAAAAAGTCTTGAAAACATCTTGTTTTGAGTCGGATTTCACATGAAACAAGCAAATATCACATTTTCTTTCAAGAAATCTTGACAAGCCGATTTTCACTAGTTCCATTGGCAGATTTTTTTTGCTTATTTCAAGCAAAAACATCTTGTATTTGTTTTTTTTTTTACTTATTTTTGGAGGGGCATTTTTTCCAGTGTACAGATCACCTTGGCCCGTTTGAAACTAGTTCAGTTCAGTTCAGAGGCTTTATTGTCCCTTTCCTTACATACCTTCAGCATATATGGAAGCGAGATACCGTTCTCCATTCTCATCAACGCTCAATACACATTCACACATTGTACACACCAGTAAGACAATAACATTAAAACATTAAAGGATAAAAACACGTTGACAGATTAAAAACACTGCAGGTTACAGTCTAAGAGCAGGATTAGTGGGTCAAACCTGGGACCCCTATTGTTCAATCTGTACATGCTTCCATCAGCCCAGCTAATACACAGATGACACTCAGATCTACGTGTCACTGACGGCAGGAGAACACGGGCCTGTAGATACATTGTGTCACTGCATCGAACAGATCAGTGTGTGGATGCAAAACTGTTTCCTCCAGCTAAACTCAGACAAACCTGAAATCATTGTCTGTGGCCCACAGAAACAAAGAGAAAGTGTTATCAGTCACCTTGAGACTCTCTCTCTAAAACCTAACTATCAAGTTAGAAATCTCGGGGTAATAATTGGACTCAGACCTGAACTTTAACAGCCACATTAAATCTGTAACATCAGCAGCTTTTTACCATCTAAAAAACATTGCCAGAATCAAAGGAATAGTGTCTAAAGCAGACTTAGAGAGACTGATCCATGCGTTTGTCTCCAGCAGGTTAGACTACTGTAACGGCCTGCTCACTGGGCTCTAAACGGGCTGTAAGACAGCTGCAGTACATCCAGAACGCTGCTGCTCGAGTCCTGACTAGAACCAGGAAATATGACCATATTACTCCAGTGCTCAGGTCTCTGCACTGGCTTCCTGTCGCTCAGAGAATAGACTTTAAAACAGCTCAAGTCTCTTCATGGTCCAGCACCAAAGTACATCTCTGACATGTTAGAGCCATATGAACCAACTCGGGCTCTGAGAACCTCAGGGAGGGGTCTCCTGCTGGTGCCCAGAGTCAGGACTAAACAAGGTGAGGCTGCGTTTCAGTTTTATGCTCCTAACATCTGGAACAGTCTTCCAGAAAATGTGAGACAGGCCTCAACTCTGACAATGTTTAAATCCAGGCTGAAAACAGTTCTGTTTAGCTGTGCATATGACACCTGAAAGTATTTTATCTGCACTCTTTGCCTTTAAATTAATTAATTAATGATTATTTTTTAAGTTTTTTGGAATGATTTTATTGCCTTCTTGTGATTTTATGTAGCTGTAAAGCACTTTGAATTACCTTGTGTACGAATTGTGCTCTACAAATAAAATTGCCTTGCCTTAGTGAGTAGGGAGTTTTTCAGCCCCCAACCACATTATCTGGACGTGTTATTCTGGTTTAGAGAAGCTTAGACTTGTTCACATGTTTACATCCATTTTAAAAGTCTGGTTTTGTGGGGCTAACAATAATTTGTTTTGTTGTGTCATGTAAACATGCTGATAGATTAAAATGTTATCAGGTTTTTTTCCAATTTGAGGTGCAAATTGAGTCTCGTATCTGGCGTTTCTGACATTTTGGTTCAGCAGCCCCAAAAAGTGCAGCTGTGCTGCTGCTTCTTCGTGGTTCATTTCATATCTGTCCAACAGCTGCTTTTCAGTTTGTTCAGAGATGCCTCCTCCTCTCAGGTACCCAGGCACTGTTTATCAGACATGCCATAAATGTTCATTTTCACTGATAAGCTGGATTTCCCAAAATTTGCTGCAGCTGAATAACTCCAAATCAGACGTGACTATGCTGACACCCTCGAGGCCCATTACCGAAAGCATTAATAATCTCTGGTCTGAGTCTGTGTGTCTTTAAAATGTTTAATCACTTTAAAGTAGAGGACTGTAACCTTGGTGTGTTTAGGGTCTGTGTCCTCTGTTAATCTGCACTGGAAAAAATGCCCCTCCAAAAAAAAGTAAGAAAAACAACACATACAAGATGTTTTTGCTTAAAATAAGCAAAACAATCTGGCAATGGAACTAGTGAAAATCGGCTTGTCAAGATTTCTTGAAATAAGATGTGATATTTAGGACCTCTTCAAATGTACAAAAAAGCTTGTTTTAGATGATATTTTGACTCAAAACTATTTGTTATTTATTATTTGTCATTTAACAAGATATTCCAGATGTATTGTCTTCAAACAAGTCCCTATATCTGGCTGAAATAGTACTTGTTAGGCAGTTGTGTCTTATATTAAGTGTAATGAGATATTTTGACTAGTAATGAGACAAATATACTTGGTAAGACTTTGATTTTTTTTCCAGCTTGAGGTATGCTGCCCTGCTGTGTAGTTTTAAAGGCTCAAGGCCACGACCGGGGTGATTATTTGGACCAGGAACTGAAAACATATTCACAGTTGCTTATGAATTAGGTTCTCTGACAGGGTTAAAGATGGGTGCTTCAATCCATCTGTCCTCGAGCACAATAAAGGTCAGGGTTTACTGTGTTGACGCCATCTCATCGAAGCAGATAAAAATGATACTCCCTGATGTGATTATTAGCTTCTCTGTTCCTGTGCACCACCAAGCCTCAACAGAAACGTATGAGGAGAGGCTTTACTGCTGCACCAACATGTTGGGCATAATTTGACAGAGATAAATTCATGTGTGAATATCTACACTGAACACCTGCTGAACCCTGAGTGCAGCTGTCCATCAGTCTGTGAATGTCCTGCATGCACCTGCCTCCCAGAGCAGTCTGTGGCTGCAGACTATTTTAGGATGCGTCATGCTTTCTGTCATGTGTGGGTATGCGTGTGTTGGATCTATAACAGGGGTGTGAGAGCATGTTCTCTGGTAAGACGAGAAGCTGTTTTCTCTGCCGGTGGAACGAGATCCAGTCTGACTTTCTACTCAACTCGAAGCTCTCCCTCTCTTGTTTCCCATTTGACTAAATCTTGAGCTCATTTGTATCCAACTATGTTAAACAAGAGAGAATTCTCTACATCTCATTTCACTTCACTGGAAAAAATGCCCCTCCAAAAATAAGTAAAAAAAAACAACAAATAAAAGACGTTTTTGCTTGAAATAAGCAAAAAAAATCTGCCAATGGAACTAGTGAAAATCGGCTTGTCAAGATTTCTTGAAATAAGATGTGATATTTAGGACTTTTGAGATAAAAGTGATCTTGAAATTAGCTTAAAAACCTCTTCAAATGTCAAAAAAAGCTTGTTTCATGTGAAATCCGACTCGAAAAAAATTTGTTTTCAAGACTTTTTCACTTAACAAGATATTCCAGATGTATTGTATTAACCCATTGGCGCCTAAAGCACCTGCAAAAAAAGCTGCTCAATGCCTAAGCCAGTTTTTAGAAAAGGTCCCCAATGCCTGAGGTTTTTTTTAACTAAAAACAATTAATTGAAAACACTTAAGAACAATTCAATAGTCTCAGCCTCTGAAACACATAAAGACATGAAATAAGTTGCATTTTAAAGGTTAAATTCTCTGCTTTTATTCCGTCATGTTCATTCAGCATTAACACCAACACATTTTCATTAAAAAAAAATGAAAAAGATGAGTCAATACACACACAAACACACACACAGACACACACATGATTCAGGATAATACCCAATGCTGCTATTTATTAAACTACTATTACTATACTATAACTAATCATCATTACTATTAGTAGTATTAGTAGTAAATGTAGGCACCACTTCAGCTACATTTCTGGCCATGATAGAGACATCATTGCAAAATTATAATATCAGCAATAATAATGAATGATAAAAAGAAACTGCAATATATCTTGCATTGTGCAGTTATACTGTAAACTTCAGTGACACGACTTCTAAAACATCATAGTTATACTGCAGTAATTCGCACCGGGCTCTCTCTTTTTTTTTTTTACATAAGGGCAACGCCACTCAAATAAGAATGAGAAGTCGTCAGAATGAAGCGCAAGAATAAATAATTACCTCCAGATCATGTCAAAACGATCTCGTGCCATCACTCGGGCTACATTTGTCTGATACAGCCACTTGCTCTGCCTCCAGTAATCCCGGCGAGTTGGTAGTTTGATTATTCCAAAAGTTAGGCAGAGACCGATGAAAGATTTCATCTCCTGCTTTGACACGGGGCTCCACTTGGATGGTGTGTGGCCGCGCGCCTGATCCGCATATAAGTTTGTCTGTGTCACCAACATATCCCAAACTTCATCAGTGAAAATATGCGAGATAACATCTAAAGGACTTGCATCTTCAGATATTGGCACCTTCAGCCCCGGTGTACGAGTAAACTTTTGTTGACGTCGGGGGCGAAATCCAGCGGACTGCCAGTCTACTTGAAAGCCAAAAAATTCCTCGTCCTCGTCCTCATCCTCTCCAAACAAATACCAATCATTGTGCATTACATGCGCCTTGAAAATAATGATAAATGAACAATGTTGCGCTACGCAACAACCGGCGTTAGGGACCATGTTGCGCTACGCAACATCCGGCGTCAATGGGTTAAAACAAGTCCCTATATCTGGCTGAAATGGTACTTGTTAAGCAGTTGTCTTATATTAAGTGTAATGAGATATTTTGACTAGTAATGAGACAAATATACCTGGTAAGACTTTGATTTTTCCAGTGCACAGTAAAACCCTGACCTTTATTGTGCTCGAGGACAGATGGATTGAAGCACCCATCTTTAACCCTGTCAGAGAACCTAATTTATAAGCAACTGTGAATATGTTTTCAGTTCCTGGTCCAAATAATCACCCCGGTCGTGGCCTTGAACCTTTAAAACTACACAGCGGGGCAGCTTACCTCAGTGTAGCGGGGCAGAGGAGGAGTTAGCTGTTAACAGGCTGCGCTGACAGTACCTAACAGCACATCGATCTGCCCTCCGCTGACGGAGGCTTCAACCTCCTCCAGCTCAGGGCTACACATCACTAAGTCCTTCTAATCAAGTTCACTGCTGTAATACAGTGGGTGTGATTGAGTGGGTGTGTGAGTCCTCTGCCATTTTCAGCCTTTTAGAAGAGTTGAGAACATTTTTAGCCAAAGCAAATGCTGCTTCTCGGTTAACAGAGGACCAGATAATTGTTAAATATATATATATCTGCACAAAATATCTCTTAATTGGACCGCTTTCATGCTAAGTCATTCAGATTTACCCAAATATTTAATGCTGGAAATACTTCAAATGGAGCTTTTACAAATCTCCTGATAATAGAAGCTACGTACGTGTGAGTCACAAACCTGTTAAAAAGCTGCTTTTAGGATTTACCAAGAGTCAGCAACTGAATATGTTGCATTTGTATTGATAGATTTCTCATTCAGATCCTTTTGGGTGGTATTTTATGGGAGATAATTCACTCACTGGAAAAAATCTAAATCTTACCAAGTATATTTGTCTGATTGAGTATCTCATTACACTTAATATAAGACACAACTGCCTAACAAGTACTATTTCAGCCAGATATAGGGACTTGTTTTAATACAATACATCTGGATTATCTTGTTAAGTGAAAAAGTCTTGTAAACAAATTGTTTTGAGTCATATTTCACATGAAACAAGCTTTTTTTTTAATTTGAAGAGGTTTTTAAGCTAATTTCAAGATCACTTTTATCTCACAAGTCCTAAATATCACATCTTATTTCAAGATATCTTGGCAAGCCGATTTTCACTAGTTCCATTGGCAGATTTTTTGCTTATTTCAAGCAAAAACATCTCGTATTTGTTGTTTTTTTACTTATTTTTGGAGGGGCATTTTTTCCAGTGCTGCTGAAGACGGCATGTTTACTTTGTGTTGAACAGGATTCTTGGAGCTGCTGCATTGAGGTGCTGCAGAGGACAGAGAGCGTGAGTTCGAGGGGAGAACATTTCTCCACTAAAGACAGAGATAGAATGCCACTGGAAGGTGTTATCAGGACATCTTGTCAAGACCTGTTATCATCAAACCACCACTCCAGCAGTTCCTGACAATTGTATACTTTTACATTTTTGCTTCAATATTTCATGTGTTATGACTCTCGTACTCCATCCTCATGGAGTGAGTGGGGGACTATGAATATGTAAATGAGCTCCACCTGCATCTCTGTCTCCGACTCTGTAAAACTGGGCTGCGCTCATACTGTAAATGGGGGATTCTTCAATTCGGGGCACTTTTGACTTCTTTAATCTCTGTTTTTTCTATTTCAAAAGGTTTATCAATTGGTCTGGAACAAAGATCTTGGGATAGCTTTGATTGTAGTTCATGATAATTTTGACATTATGATGCTTTTTTCAAAGTTGTCAGAGCAAAATGTCATTACCAAACACTGATTTTGATACAAAATTATTTGACAAGCAAAGTTTTTACAATCATTCCAGTGAGTATAAAACATGCTCTTTAAGAATCATGTTCTAAATATTTGTAAGTACATTTAAAATACATTTTAACGACATGTTCTCTCTAACTTTTTACTACATTGCCTTGTCTCAACAATGAAATATTGCGTACTAATCAGAATATTTGAATTGCAACGTATATTTTTACATATTATACACATCAGGCAGTCTGCCTATGACTGTGTGACAGGATCTGCAGCCGTCTCCCAGAGAAGAGTCTGCTTCCCTGTTTGCTTTTTGAACCATGTGCCACAGACACCGTTTGTTTTCCTGGGAAAAGGCGGACTGGAAATCCAGCTGGGTGGCAGCTGGGCTGCTGGTGATGTTACTGGGGGGTCTGTTCCTGTGTGGCATGAATTTCTAATGATAGAAAATGATAGAAAAAACGTGACTTTACCAACATGACCTCTCATACTTGTGATGTCCCCCAGATAAATGGCTGGAATAGCATTAAGCTTAGTGGAAAGCCCAGTAGTCACCGCCCACTTGAGAGCTGTCTCTCCAGGGGAAGACGCTGCTCTGTGTCACTTTATTTTGGTCATTCAGAACCGGCGGCCACGAAAGGATATCTGCCACGGTGTCTTAGGAGAAAACACTCAGGAATGGCCGTATATCTCAGGTAAACGGTTGGAACAGCGTCGCACTTTCTGATTTGATTTGATTAAAACCAAGCTGTCTACACTGGAAAAAATTCCCCTCCAAAAATAAGTCAAAAAACAACAAATACAAGACGTTTTTGCTTGAAATAAGCAAAATAAATCTGCCAATGGAACTAGTGAAAATCGGCTTGTCAAGATTTCTTGAAATAAGATGTGATATTTAGGACTTTTGAGATAAAAGTGATCTTGAAATTAGCTTAAAAACCTCTTCAAATGTAAAACAAAAAGAAGCTTGTTTCATGTGAAATATGACTCAAAACAAGATGTTTTCAAGACTTTTTCACTTAACAAGATATTCCAGATGTATTGTCTTCAAACAAGTCCCTATATCTGGCTGAAATGGTACTTGTTAGGCAGTTGTGTCTTATATTAAAGGATAAGACCGGTTTTTTGACATTGGGCCCTTGATTTCACATTATAGCATGATGTTCTACTCACCCCTGCTTGTTGTTTGTCATTTGGAGCTGTTCCGAAGATATTCGAGAGGCGTCTGGCTGCTCTCTTGAGATATTCGGCCATGAAACGGTTTCCTATGGGCAAGCTCATACAGGCACAAACTATGCTGTTTATAATTTATTAATTACTCTACACTAGCACTGATAACGTGGAGGTGCGTCGCTTACTTAAAAAAATCCGGGTTATTGTAATTTTGATTTTTTTGTCGTAAAGTGGGTGTTACTGACGTCATCGTCGTGCTACTGCCACAGGCAGCCCACAGACCTGCTGCCTGTTTATTCATTCGGCTAAAATTCAAAATTAGTAACCCGGATTTTTTTAAGTAAGTGACGCACCTCCACGTTATCAGTGCTGGTGTAGAGTAATTAATAAATTATAAACAGCATAGTTTGTACCTGTATAAGCTTGCCCATAGGAAACCGTTTCATGGCCGAATATCTCAAGAGAGCAGCCAGACGCCTCGCGAATATCTTCGGAACAGCTCCAAATGTTCAACAACAAGCAGGGGTGAGTAGAACATCATGTTATAATGTGAAATCAAGGGCCCAATGTCAAAAAAACGGTCTTATCCTTTAAGTGTAATGAGATACTCAATGAGACAAATATACTTGGTAAGATTTAGATTTTTTCCAGTGTATAGGTCAAATTTGCCTCACGTGACCTATGTACGTGAGGCAAATTGGTTTAAATAACATAATTCAACATAATTCAGGAGCAGTAGCTTAACATCTTTGGATGAGACATGAATGCTTACAGAATCAGCCGCGTTTTTAAGCATTTTTTTGCCATTTTAGCAGTGAGAGGAAAGAATGAAACAGCTCGGTTTTCCATCTTGCCTGCGTTAGCTTCTTCTATAATTTGCTATCCGCTCAGCTGTTACAGTTCCCCCAAGTAGTCTATGTAGAACCTTTGGGGCGTTTGACCTCGTCTTTCTGAGGCTGAAGGAGATGCTCTGCAGATATCTTTAGCCATTGTGTCGACGGCGGCGTTTGCCTGTAACACTTGAACATATGAGTATGTTAACATGTTAATATGTTAGCAGAGGGAGGCTTTATTTTCCTGCAGGAAATCACAGATGAACAGGGGCCCAACCACATTAATGACGCAGTTACAAACTACAAGTCGACACTTTGTTTTGGTCATGTTTCTTTCCTCCATTTCCCATTTACCCGGGATTAGCTGGTCTCACATGAAAATGTGCATCCTTAGTTTAGATAACATGGCTGCTCTTAGAGGATTGCTTTGGTTTTATTTTGACCTGGGCAACGATTAAAATGTTTAATCTAATTAATCACCCTGACAGAATCCAAAAATGAATCCAAAAGTAGTGTATAGCTTTTAGCATTTAGTTTTATTTTAAATGTGCTGCCATATGAATGAAAGTGCCATAACATTTGTTGTGCAAACACACTTCTAACATCAGCATCTTTCTGTAGTTTTTATGTAGAAGCCTCGCTCCACTGTCTGTTTCCTTGAATGACTTGCTGCTATCAGTTGTGTGTTTTGCCTTTAAGTGATATTTTAGACTGGAACTACTACGCTGAGAAGACAATTCAACTTGGCAGTGTTTACAGATGACTTTGGTTCTGTCGACTCCGCCGTCTGGAAGAACTTTAACATGAAAATGGCCGAGTAAAAGTTCCGTACCCTTCTCCATGTTTGGTGGATCCGCCGATTACTTTCTTTTCCGGTTCCACAGCAGACAGCAACAGACTTTTACAAAATAAAAGCCTGTGAGCAACAGACTTTTACAAAATAAAAGCCTGTGAGCCTGTGAACAACAGACTTTTACAATAATAAAACCTGCGTTAATGCGCAATAAAATATTTATCTGCGTTAAATACTAACGAGTTAACTCGTCCAGCCCTAGTTTTATTGCAATAAGCTGATTATTTTTTTGGCCCTGAACATGTCCTGATGTATAGATGTAAAATAAAAGTACTCTGAAACACGATACTCCACTGCTTTGTTTTCCAAACAGCTTTTGCAACATTTGTTCATAATTACATGCAGGTGACGAGCCCATATGGATGGTTATAGAATTGTGACACAGGATTAAATAATCTTTTAGGGAAAATCTGGGTCTAAATATGTATTTCATTTATGTTTTTTGGTTATTTAGTTTTGCAGCAGATGGTCATGAGAAGGATGAATGTGCATTTTAACCGTTTCACTCACTGAATCAAAATACCTTTTAACACTTAAGAAAGCGTGTTATTTTATTTAACAAAGTAAAACCAGATGTTTCTGCTTCTGACTGCTGGGCCACTTTGGATACTAATTTACTCACTCAACAGTAACTGAAGTAACTTGGAAAAATACCTAATAAGGTTTTGGTTGCAAAGGTTTTAGTGACTTTAGTTAGCCTGGAAAACCAGCGCCAACTGCTGGACGGCAAAATGTTTTGCCTGCGGTTGGGTCTGGCCTCGATCCACTTGTCATTTTGAAAATACTGCCCTGAATCTGGCAGATGGCAACTAAACCAATCACAACGCAGAGATGTGTTTTGAATCAACGCGGGCGGGCCAGAGGGTTCTGGTGCGGGGTTTTGAGGGAGTGACGACAGAGCAGTGCGACGTTGGGCAGTGGAAGCGAACATAGACAAGCGAAAGCACAACAAGAAAGATGGCGGCGGCAATGGAACAGTGCTCGTTTGATTCAGCCTTGGCACACAGCCATTATAACGAACAGCCTTGCCACTCTGTATTAAGCCCCATTGTACCGGCTTTTTGGCTGCAGTTCCACCAGAATTCCACTGGGAGCGTCGGTGGAGACCAGAATGAATGGGGCCCAATGGAGCTAGATGCTACAAATGGTCAGTTTCACCTAAGTCTCCTCAAGAGCGCTCAGATTTGAATGTAGTTTCTGAGAGCTCAACATGGGTTTCAAGTAAAAAATCTACTGAACGAGTACATATATCCCTTTGATTTCATACTGGTTGGCTTCTTGTTGTCCACAACGCGCTAGCATTGTGCTAATGACAGCTGGTCGACCAGCTATGTATGACGTCATATACACTTCAAATCCTTTTTTTAAACAAATGAGTGGCTCTAAAAATCTAAAACTCAGCCATGGGTATTTTCTAAACACCCTCTTTCGAAAACAACATTCGAATTACTAGAGAAAAAATTATATCTTGAGATAAGGGCACGAAAGGGCGAATAGCTCCATAGGACTCCATTCATTCTGGTCTCCAAAATTGGGCGCCCCACGTGGAAAAAGGGTGGAACTGCAACCAAAATCGCCTCGTTGGAAACCGGAAATGCACCGTGAGTGGCGTATCTGTCCTATTATAGAATCTGTGCTTGGCATCAGTTTTGGAAGAGTCCCCTCCCACCAAAGCTTTCTGTCGCGCTTACTACGTCACAGTCAGTTGCGCTGATTGGTCAGAGCGTTGGCCTATAGGCACAGACGCGGTTTGAAAGACAACGGGTTGTGCTCATCAACAATGTTCCGTTGTATCCATTGATCGGTGCCAGACTAAATTAGACATCCAATCCATTTAGGCTGGTTTATCAGGCTAGACTTTAGTGGCTGTTTAGATATAGATTGGCTTTGTGGTAGTCCATAAAAATGAGGTTTTTTTTCCTCTCCCGGGGCACACTGGAAAAAATCAAAGTCGTACCAAGTATATTTGTCTCATTTCTAGTCAAAATATCTCATTACACTTAATATAAGACCCAACTGCCTAACAAGTACTATTTCAGCCAGATATAGGGACTTGTTTGAAGACAATACATCTTGAATATCTTGTTAAATGAAAAAATCGGTTTTCACATGAAACAAGTTTTTAAGCTAATTTCAAGATCACTTTTATCTCAAAAGTCCCAAATATCACATCTTATTTCAAGAAATCTTGACAAGCCGATTTTTTCTAGTTACATTGGCAGATTTTTTTTGCTTAATTCAAGCAAAAACGTCTTGTATTTGTTGTTTTTCGTACTTATTTTGGAGGGACATTTTTTCCAGTGCAAACATTGTTTGTTGAGTAGATTTAGCAAAAGATAAACAACCAACTCCCCCCTAAAAACTGTATAGTACTATATATACAGCAATAAAGGAAGAAAGCATCTCTTTTTAGAGTGAACTGAGATCATTTCTGTTAAAAGCGATGGATGCAGCTTTGGCCTCGGTGGAGGTTGTGCTTCCTAAGTGCTCTTGTACTATAATTGGATCAGCTGGAGGTTAAACGCTTAATGTGTGATTAATATTTGATCAAAGGTTTTTGATGAGAATCTCACCTTTTCTTTGCAAAAGAAGCCCTTCTGTCAGTGCTGTGTGCTTTGATAATCACACGTTTCTTGCTGCCTGGTGCCTTCGGGCTGAATTATGGTGTTTTCTCAAAAGTGTAGATGACAGGACATGAAGCGAAGCGGACCCCCACGTAGCTGTCAGAGCAGAGGAAATGGGACTTTCCATGCTAACGATGCTCGCTTCCTCTGTTTGACTCAACCTTCTGAAGCTGCTACAGGAAATGAGGAGTAAGCCTCTGATCGTCTGCTTTGATTCCAAGCGACATTAGCTTTTCATCCTCACTGCTCTCTCATTCTCTTTATTGTTTCTCTCCCACATTCACTCCTTTATATCTCATTTTGTATTCTCTGTGGCACTCTCAGCAGGCAGATAAAGGGATGTAGATGCAGAGAGCTGGTGTTGACTGCTGGGCAGATGACCTGATAGGCAAAGTGATTGGTGCAGCTCAGATAAAAAGACGCGGCTGAAGTAGGAACATTGCAATTTCAGTTCTTTTTTTCTTTGTCTTTATCATAAATCATCTTTTGTGTGATCATTCTTCCTTGCAACAAAAAAAAAAAAATACCACAGTTATATATTTAAATCCATACGTTGCAACACTCTGGGAAGACAAACAAACTCACCTGAGCCTTGAAATACTCTAAATGCAAATGCCGTCTAAAGCTCTACTCTCCCGTAGTTCTTGAATAAATGACCTTCTCAGATTTGAGCAGCTCTGAGTGACCCTGCCATAATGTATGCACAGAACTGTAAAGAAAATGGTTCAGTCAGCACACACGCATCTGTAGCTGCTGAATAAAGAAACCTTAATGCTCCTCAGGATGTCCTTTGCTGTGATTATGGGTGGTTCGGTGCTGCAGCTCAGCCACACTGTTAGACTTTGTATCAGTCCCTCACTGTAAGGGCTTCAACACTGAATTAAGCAGTAATACATTCACTCAACTGCAAATTCAAAACGCCCCCAAAAATGCTGCTCAGAAGTATCCATTGTATCAGTCTGTCTTCAAAAGACGGTTATGACAAAAGTGACCTGATGTTACAGTGAGGGTAGCAGAATCAGTTGTAATGTGGCAGCAGACTTGGTTTAATCCCCGTCCCGGTGCAGCCTAATCCAAATGGAGCGCTGAATAGTCCTGAAGCTAATAGCCTCCCAGGAGGTTCTCCATTGGCTCTGCCTGCAGAGTAATACAAGCTCTATTCCAAGCTGTTTCCGGCCTGTGGTTCTGTCTCTGTACGTATATGTTGGTGAAATAGTCTTTTGCCTTGCTCAGCTATGTCATCAGCTGTTTTTATTGGACGTTTTTTACCTTAAATCAACCAGTTACCACATTTAAAGTAGATGTTTGCACCAAAACGAGCGTTATAGGCTGGCAATTCAGCTCAGTGTAACAAAACAATACTCAAGCTTTCTCTTTCTGTTTTGCCAGTTAGCTTAACGGGAGAATATCCAAAGGATAAACTGCGTTATTTGGGGTCCTCTGGGACCTTATGCTAATCCAAAATGGCTGTCTCATAAGAGGACAATGCCGCCATCTGAACAGGCCAGAGACGGGGATCAAAACTCCTCTTTTGCATTTAGGGGATCTGCAAGTTTTTTATTTTACACCAAACAAAATGGCACGTAACGCAGAAAGCATGAAAGGCATAGAAATAAGAGACGAAATGACCTTGAAAGTGGTGTGCTTTGATTTTCAAACAGTTGTTAAATGATAATGAAACAAAATTGTGGGTGAATAAAATGGGCAAAAAAGGCAGAGAGACGCTTTTTGATTGATTATGTTGTCACAACGCATATTATAGATCCATATCACGCTACTATTTCACCTTAAGATGGGGTTTGAATGTAAATGTGTATCATTTAAAAAGATGAAATATATCTAATTTTACCTCGTTGGTTCAGGATATCACTATCAACAATAACACATACGGTGAAAGCTACACCCCCAAACCCAATGTTATCTAACGTTGTTTTGTCCTTCCGGGGAATTAAACGCTGCCATTTTTTTCAGAGCCGCTGGTGTCTCAGACACGTTTGAGTCTTTGCCTTGATTCATTTGGCAGTTGTTTGACTCAGAGAGCAAATGCTCTGACAAAGTACAGATAACGAGGTCTGAGAATCTGTGTAACACACAGGACGATCCTTTTGGAGACTCAGGTTCGACCTTCACTTAAAGGGATAGTTCGCCTCTTTTGACATGAAGCTGTATGACATCCAATACTAGCAATATCGTTTACGAACATCGACTTACCCCCTGCTGTGTCCTGTGAGCAGAGTTCCAGCCTCGTTTTGGCGTTGACGAAAAGTAGTCCGGCTAGTTGGCTGCACTGGAAAAATGCCCCTCCAAAAATAAGTAAAAAAACAACAAATACAAGACGTTTTTGCTTGAAATAAGCCAAAAAATCTGCCAATGGAACTAGTGAAAATTGGCTTGTCAAGATTTCTTGAAATAAAATGTGATATTTAGGACTTTTGAGTTAAAAGTGATCTTGAAATTAGCTTGAAAACCTCTTCAAATGTCAAAAAAAGCTTGTTTCATATGATATGCGACTCAAAACAATTTGTTTTCAAGACTTTTTCATTTAACAAGATATTCCAGGTGTATTGTCTTCAAACAAGTCCCTATATCTGGCTGAAATGGTACTTGTTAGGCAGTTGTGTCTTATATTAAGTGTAATGAGATATTTTGACTAGAAATGAGACAAATATACTTGGTAAAACTTAGATTTTTTTTCCAGTGTGGGGTTTAAAAAATAAAGCGTTTTGCTTCTCAAAAATACGAAGCGAGAGAAAATAGGTCCAAGCCATTGTGAGGTCTGACTTTTTCCTGGAGAACGATTTTGTGATGCAAATGTATTACTCTTTTGAACGCATATTGTTTTGAGAAGCAAAACGCTTTATTTTTTAAACCCCAGCCAACTAGCCGGACTACTTTCGTCAACCACTGTTTCATCACAGACTAGTTTTGGTTGCATTTAGGCAACCGAACTACCTGGTTTGGGTGAGGAAGAAATCATCAACTGTGGATAATAAGACATTTTGCTAAAGGAGACCAAGTGCATTGCAACATAACGCCAAAGGAACCAGATCAAGTGTCACGTGTGACAGCACAGATATATGAATGTTTTAAACAT